>NC_092702.1:24499029-24799029 GCF_964275005.1 Diadema setosum | reverse complement strand
TGTTGTTCGCAGGAAAAAGTTGCATCCCTCGCTCGGTGGAAAAACACAGATGTACAGTAAAATCACAATAGGATTTTCTTTTCTTTTTTTTGTGCAAATTGTCTTTGTCTTGAGAAACAGCTGGCATTGTAGATTCTCCATAAAATATCAACACAGTTGGAATAAACATATCTCTCAGGAAAAGACAAAATATATCAATGTGACTGTCTAAAGCATGAGTCTTGGAAAGTTGTGCATTGGTGGCATCAGGGTCATATGCCCAACGGAGACATGCAAAGTGACTAGCCCACATCAAAACTATAAAGGTCATACCTTTCTTGATATATGTTATATCACACCAGGGATGCCAACCTTGTAAACAGCAATGCAGTATTCTTAGGACTGAAAAAGAAGGCATGTTTTTGGTGAGAAAACAGCATTTTTACCTTTCCTGCAATAGAAATGTAAAATATTACACTTTGGAAAAAACAGTATTTTGCATGAAACCCGCAGTGTCTTTGGACAAAAAAAAAAAAAAAAAAAAACACACATACAAAATACCGCAAAAAAAATAATAACAGTTGGCATTTCTGTCATACACCAATTTGCACCTTGTTTTGGCTGTTTCAGTTTATTTGCACCATGTAAACTCCTGACTAGGGCCACCCCCCAACCCCCTACCAGTAGGCTTACTTTTTGATCACTTTAAACATCATCATTTCAAGGCATTCTTGGTTTACACAAAGTACACTTGCTATCAGCAAATGGAAAGAATCATATTTCAAAAAACAAAAAATGCATTTTCTAGTCTGCTCATGCAAATTTCCTTTCAAAAGGATTTCGAAGACAACCTTGAACTTAATCCACCATTCCAGGTTCATTCCTCAGCTCATTCACTCCACCAGATCACGAGTGAGCTTGCCTGGGACATAGGCGAGAAAGAAAAGATCAAATTGCAGTCTATCAATAGAAAAGCTACTACTCGATACAGGTTCATGAGAGTGCCTGTGCGTTACTGCGTCATCAACAGCGGAAGTCTCGCATCGACCTGCACATAAATCTTTACTGCGTTTCCTTTATCAAAAATTGTGAAATGGCATAGAGAAGTATGCTGGCGAGTACACTGCTCGTCTAATTACTGTGGAGTGGTAAATGACTTTTCAAGGAGTTTTGAACAATATTTGTATACAACGTACAAGGGGGTTGTGAGGTGATTAACTCATTATCTTGTCTCATGTACACATACATTTGCTGCAGATTATATGAAACAGTTAATGTAGAAGAGCCCCATAATTTTTCTGTTTCATGTCTGTCAGATTTTCATTAAAATTCCTACACATTGTTTTCTTTCATTGTACTGTCTTGACTGAAAGTCAACTTAGACGTGGAGCAAACAGTTCTACCTTTGCCCACATTGTACAGAACAATTTAAGGCATTTTCTTTTTTTATAAAAAGGTAATTACTGGAAAAGTGGCATTTAGCAAGTATTTCAAATGCTTATTCCCAGATTTTTCCAAAAGGCATTCTAACCATGCAAGGTACAATTTGTAACTGTATATAAGGCTGGTGCCAGTAGGGCAGATTCAGAGAGTTAGAGCCTTGATGTGGTATAATCCCATTCTGGGTACACATCATTCCAAGGAAAGCTAACTGTCTGATCTTGCAGCCAGGCCTAGCTTCCATCTCCGCATCCAAAACAACCAAGAGTGATGCTGGCTGGCGTCCATGCGGGGCCTGTGGCTTTCTCTCGGGGGATAGATGAAGCAATTTCTCCTGAATGTGGGGCTAACAATGTCAATCCCATCACATATCTTGCATGCGAAACACTTCGCCCGCATATCAAATCGCCATGGTGCTACCGCAACGACGACACTGTGCTAGCCACAGGGTAACTGTGCATCTGTAGAGGTATGCATTTTCTATCTTGGGGGGGGGGGGGGGGGGGGCTCCTGGTTGTGCTACTCACCTTTCACATCCAATTTCCATGGACAGTTTTCAATATGGACTTGGTAAAGCAATTGTCCTCGGATGTACTGCTTATACATATGCATGAAGATGCTACGAAAACTTCAAGACATCAACTAATCCGTCAATTACTTCTTTGAGATGTTCAAAAGGAATAATCATTTTCAATACAGGCAGTGATTCCAAGACGACATTTTCGATCACTCCCCAAGTAGCCATGAACAATAAACCCAATCACAATTTCTCAGCAAAATGTTGTTTGTAGCTTGAACAGGGTTTTCATGGTCAAATAAAACGCAAGCACAAGGGACTGTTAACCTCATTGTCCAAATGCAGACTATGTATGCAAGCGATTGTCACATCCAAGCCAGAGTAGGTATGCAGAGAACATTCATTATTTTTAGAGTAACATCTACATCCAGCTGGAAATCTCACTCACAATCCTCTTTTTTGCACACATACATACATACACACACACACACACACACACACACACACACACACACACACACACACACACACAGAGGGATGACAGCTTCTCCTGGACACCACATTAGCAACTGATTTTCCACCTCCAGAAACAGAAAAGAAGCCTGCCATTTCTCTCGCATCTCTTTCAGCGATATTGCACATCACTTTCAAGAGGTCTTCTGAACCCTGGCTGGCCAATCAAATCTTACCAGGAGGTATTTTTTTTATTTTTTATTTTTTTTTTTTGGGGGGGGGAGGGGGGGAGATCATCAGCTCTAACGGCAAAAATGTGAAGACTCCCAAGTGAGTGCAAATGGGTTTATCATGCGAGCAACTGTCATGATGCAGAGCCCTGTATCGTGGAAGTCATGAATGTGATGCCTTTATTTCTGTTTCTGTTTTTTCTTCTTCAATCTATGAATTTGCAGATTGCCCTTTGTTAAAATATCCCTTAGCTTCGTCCATGGGTGGACGATACTTTTGGGAAGAACACAGCATACTGGATATCTCACATGCACCTGCTTCCTAAATGAAAGCAGATTTCAGTTCTTAATCTCCATTTTCCAATTTTTGCCTTGCTTATTTTCCTCCCATGACATTCTTGGTCATCAAGACAAAAGAAACATTTGGTGGATCATGAGAATGTTAAATGTTGTCATTTTCAGCTGTACCTATCATTTACGAAATAAGATCTACATGTAAACTTAGCACCCTTCACATGAAAGAGGCTTATCCAAACGAAGAGCAGCTCTGCAGAAAGGTTGTGACAGAACTGAAAGACACCCAAGAATATATATTTTTAAAATATCAGATGAAGGCATTTTGTTATAATTTCAGCATGGTCAACACATATCAGTGTCACACATGGTTCCATGACATTTGCTCCTGTGACAATTGCCCCCATTAAATATCTGCTCACTAAGCCAAACATGAATTCTACCCACAAACATAATCCTAACCCTATTCCTAATCCTAATCCTCACATAAAACTAAACCTAAAACCCTATCACAACCCTAACCCAAACATCAAGTCCTTGAAAAAATAAGACCGTAGCAATTGTCAGAGGAGCAAATGTTGTGTCACTGTCACACACATTTTCAATATCTAAAAGTTACTGTATTTGTAGTTATTTATCAATGTTTCCAGGTTAGCATGCCTGTACAGTGACGGGGCATTAAACTGCACATTACTTGAATATGAGACCGTTCTGAAGCAAACAATTTTCTCACAATAGATATATAATGTACTCTTAAATGAATCCTACAAGGATTGCAACAATCATCCCCAAGCATTCCCACTGATTCCCACTGATCAGTTACTAGCCATCCCTTTTAATTCTCTATAAACCCTTCAAGTTTTCCATCGTAAATCATGTGTGAGAGCACACATCTTTGGGACACCCTTGTGCAGAATCTGAGAGACAATGAGCGGTTACACACGGTCAAAAATTTGTCATTTGAATGATGATTCCAGTGAAAAATAATTCTAATGACGAATTTTTAGCACGTGTGAAAGCAAATTAGAATCACGAATGCTAATCACAATCACGAATTCAAATTCTAGTCTGGAGGTGAATTCCAGTGAAGTTTCACTCAAATTACGGTGCGAAATTTGCGTGTGTAATGCTCGACCTCCAAAACATCTTTTGAGGGGCGGAGCTTACGTGACCTTTCAAGCACTTCCGTAGATAATACGCGCTATAGAACCTCGTTGTTTTGATTGACAAGTCACCAAGGATTATGTAACGCCTTCGCTCGAGAATTTGAATTCTAATCACAGTTTTCGAGCGAGCGTGTGTAAGGTACGATAATTCTAAAGACGAATTGCAATCATCATTACAATGATGATTCAAGTTACGAATTTTCTCTCGTGTGTAACCGACCAATATCTCTGGAAAATATCAAACTACAGTTGAACCTCTCTTATCCGGCCTCCCTTTATCCGGATCTCTCTATTATACGGACGCAATCTCGCCGTGATGTTTTTTTTTTTAATAATTACAGGAGGAAAGGGGGATTCCCAACTCCTTGAGAACTCCTACACAAACACACATGAATTACATATTACTTCCAACATTAACATACACCTCTATTTTGGGGTCTGTTACTGACTGTAACAATGAAAAGGTTGCAGTATACACATTACTACATGTGGTACTACAATGGGCTACATCAGTACATAGTATGTATAAAGCATTGAGTCTCCTGTATCCGGCCAAATCCCTTATCCGGATGAGCCCCGGTCGCGACTTGTCCGGATACGAGAGGTTCAACTGTACCAATGTTTCAAAATATCCCGATAAAAGAGGCAACAAAAAAAAAATCATTAAAACAGACTTTTAATTAAAGTCATGCCAGTCTCTCATGAAATAAACATCCCCTTCTGTGATCTCAAGAGGGCTTATGTCTGATGATTCACAACTTTCAAAAGGCCACGTCTGACATTACTAAGAATTTTATCAGATTCATTCCACATGAACGTTTTTATTACCATCAATAAACAAACTTGGAACATCTCCCATGAGTAAATGTTTCCATGAATAAAGTGTTATGACTGCTCAAATGTCACCTGGTATTCACATCACATGGCAAGCATCATTTTTTAGCCATCTTGAAAGAGCTATCTC
Organism: Diadema setosum; assembly: GCF_964275005.1. Taxonomy (NCBI): domain Eukaryota; kingdom Metazoa; phylum Echinodermata; class Echinoidea; order Diadematoida; family Diadematidae; genus Diadema; species Diadema setosum. The sequence continues at coordinate 24,793,986 of NC_092702.1, read as the reverse complement.
TGACGAGTGAAAGCATTTCTTTTCATGGTCGTGCCATATATTTTTCATTATATATATATATATATATATATATATATTTTTTTTTTTTTTTTTTTTTTTACTAATTAGTGCTATTCTTGTGGCAAATTATTGACACACAATATGATATCTATAATTAATTGTTTCAAGAATATTTGCTCAGTCATCCTGTAACAAAACACCAAGCAAATAGTGAATACACTTTTTTTTAAAGTATCCCAATTTGACAATTTCATGAAATTGCAGTTGTGAACAGACTCATATTTTCTTCAGATGAAACATTATTGCCATGGATTATTAGGACAATGTGTTTCATAGTATTTTACTGCCCTACTGGCAAACAATTTCACAGCTGGAAAACTTGACTTAAAAGCAGGAAAACTTTCAATTTAATATACTGTATTACATGCCCTAGCCATCCTGAAAGCAGACGGTCTGTGAACTCGATTCCATTTTATCAAAAGATATGATCAATTATAAATGTCCCTAACACACAGGCTGCCATAGAGTTATGATAGAAATCAACTATACAATCAATTTCAACTCTTCATAAAACAGAGCCCCAATATACTAACTATATTCTGACATGTGATTTTTCCTTCTTCTTATACGCAAAGAAAATAAGAAGCCTACTGACAAATCCTGTGAAATATTCATGGTTCAATGTCCCATTTTGTGCATGTGGACCCTAATGTAAGATGATTTGCTAAAATTACCATTTCTCTTGGTTTTCCAATCTCCATTTACATTTCCCTTATAAAATGCACAAATTCCTTTGTGCCAAATTTCTTCTGGGATTTTTTTTTTCCTCTAGTAGAGGTGGCAAGGCTCAGCCAATCCTTTCCTTGACCATGTCAGCCCTTCACCACGGAAACCGCCACCATGGAAACCACTAGCACTGTATCCCATCATCTCATAAATCATTCCCATCATCCCTCCTCCCTCATCGTCATCATCATCATCATCATCCCTCACTGGCGAACCTCACTAGCCAAATGTCTTAGGGTTTTTGGCGCAGACAAAGGCTTCATGCATCCTCATACAAAAACACATTCGAACCACGTATGCATGACCATAACAATGACAAAACAATGAAGTCAGGGTCATAGGGTAAATGAAAAAAAAAAAATGTCCCTTCAATACTACCCAGTATGCATTGCTGCGGAATGACCTCAGTCATACCACAAAAGCATAAAAAAAGAATACTAATACATGATATTCTTTATGCCTCCGCCAACGAAGTGCCCGGAGCCATTATGTTTTCGGGTCGTCCGTCCGTCCGTCCGTATTGTACGTACGTCTGTACGTAAGTCCGTCCCGTTTTGTTTTTGTCGATATCTCAAGAACCGTGTGGTGGTTTTACATCAAACTTGGTATGAGGGTATATCCTGGGGGGATAATACTTTGTTTGGATTTTAGGGTCACGGGGTCAAAGGTCAAAGGTCACAGGTTATTTTGTGAAAAAAAGGTTGAAAATTCATGTTTTTCTCCATATCTCACAAATGGTTCAAGGTATCGTCATGGAACTTAGTATATATGCTTGTTCCAATGGGCAGTGATTATCTAGGGAAGTTGGGGGTCATGGTTCAAAGGTCAGGGGGTCATAGGTCAAGGTCAACTCCTCAAAATATCAGTACTTTCCTTATATTTATGCAATGCCTGAAGGATTTTTTTTTAACTTGATGTATGCATGTATTACCCAATATATATTCTGTGGGAAGTTTCTTGCCAAAAGGTCAAAGGTCAAAAGGTCAAAGGTCAAGTGAAAGTGCTGAATTGCACTTTTTCCTCCATATCTCAGAAGTAACTCAAGGTATCATCATGAAACTTACATATTTATGCATGTTCAACCTAACAGTGATTCTCTTTGGAACTGTGAGGTCAAAGGTCAAAGGCCAGGTTTAGATAATGCTATTTTCTCATTTGATGCTGAAATGATACTTTTTCTCAATACCTTGAAAATTACTCAAATGCATAAACTTATAAAAGGGTCAAAAGTCAAGTAAAAATCATCAGTTCCCCAAATACCTGCACTCTGACATTTTAATCATTTATCCAATTGAACCTAGTTCTAGGAAAGTGAACATTCAGCACATTTGTGGCAAACCTGTCATTTTAATATTTTGCCAATTGTGTGAAACTGTCATCACACATTGTCAAGACATTGTACTACAGACCTATTAGGAGAACCATGCATTATGGCGGAGGCATATCAGTCGCCGTAGCGATATATCTAGTTTTCTCCTAACTTTTGAAACTGTACAAAATATCGACAGATTGAACAATTAGCTTATTGTACTTATTGTAACTATGAGCATCAGGAATTAACTTACTATTCTTGCACATTTTGATAATGCATTAGCATGCATTCTGTTTAGTACAACAGGGCAGATTCCCTCCCATACGTGGAATGCAAGAGCGTGCTCAGTTGAGTACATAACACATTGATGTCACTGGCATGTTCCAATTTGGGCTGTCCGCTCCATCAAAAACAAACGGGGCATATCATTACCATTTGGGTGCTTGGATTTTAATCAGCTTGCAGTAGCAGCAGTATAGCATCTCTGTGTGTCACAGACGGTGAGCGGTCACCTTACAAAATGGTTTTTCATTCCCAGGTCCCCGGCAGAAGACACAGAGACATTTAAGCACATAATTGATACGTTCATGTGTGATGAGGTCACAAAATTTGAATAAAAAAGATTATATGATATGATATAATATATATGATTTATGATATGATCAATTCAATCTATCCTCTTTGTGCCTTTAAATTATGTACCCTTTAAATCCAACCTGTCACACACATACTTTTCAAAATGTAAGATATGTGGCCATGCTGATCTCTGGGGAAACCACAGCGTTACATATACTCTATTTTTATTCATCCATTCAATTCAAGGAAGCATGCCTGCGGAGAGAGTGGGGGGGGGGGGCCCTCTGGAGGTCCGCTGCTTTATGTGCCACTGCAGGTGTGAAAAGATGGCATCACCCAGCTAGCACCAGCTGGCCACATACACTTCCAAACTCATGGATGCAACCAACGCGGCTTACGTATTGGTTTTAGAACGGCTCACTGCCTCTAGATAGCATTATGCTATGACATGCATGTACACCATAGAAATCTTTATGTTATGTGCGTATTTGAATACCTGTATGTATGGGGGGGGGGGTGCAAGGTGGAAGGGGGAGGGGAGATATTCATTGGTGCATTGCATGGATACAAATTGTTTGATTGGTTAGAAACAGTGTCAGCAAACCATCTGATGCATCAGTCACATGACCAAGGCATGATGCTGTTGATGGGAAGCGGGATGTTCTAAAGAGCTGTCTGCATTTTAAAAAAATGTAAGACTCTCATTGACACCCTGGGGACTGTGAACCATGACAAGCCCTTTTCAATTCTCTATTATTAGCCAATTCATTCAGATTTATTACCATTACTGGCAAATTCTTCAAATGACACATTTCATGGCCCTTGGGCACTAAAGCTTATTGTAATTTCTAATTTTTTTTTTTTTCCCCGGGGGGGGGGGGGGGGGGGGTGGGGGGGTGTATTCAGGACATTCCTTCTACACCATTTAAGACGTGCTTATCACATGAATTTATAAGAGCACATATTTTGTTCGTTAATGAGAGAATGCACCTTTAGATGAAAGGTTGTTTCAAACATTTGAAAAAAAAAGAAGACATTTCTCTGTAGAATCAGTGTAAAATAAAAAAAAAAACTTGTTTTATTCGGGAAAAATCACACAATAATTCCGAGTTGTAAAAACACTGTATTTCAGAAATCAGTCAGTACAATGCAAACCCTATAATTCTGTGTGCAGTCCAATGTGTGTATTATATGTCTGTGTGCTGAGTAAGCCTGGTGTGGAAGTGTCAATATATTTAATGATGCATATAGTGCCATATAACAGTCATAGAACTGCTACTCTCAACGACATCATTGCAATCAGATGGCGCATAATCACCAGCATTAAACGACCGGAACCCAACAAAGATATGTGCATGGCAGCTGCCATCATACAATGTGCCGTTATTGTACAGTTGGGCTCAACAGGGCAATGTGTGGATCATAAATGGGTCAAAAGAAAAAAGAAGCAATTATTATTGCTACCCTTTGTCCTCTGTGTGTCCGAGGTTTCTCAGGAACCAACCAACCAACCAATTCATTTCTACCATCATTCATAATGAAGGACCTCGCAGAGTAGGAGAAATTCTTTACCATGGCTGCCTGTTACTCACAGTCTTTACATGATGCAATTCAGCCATTGGGCTGCGAAGTTTGATGATCAATAAACCATTCAATCATGCATGAGTATTATTCATTGCCACTGTCGTAAAGACAAGTCTCACAGAGTTCTCAAAACCAACAGACCTTCAAGAGGAAATTCATTCCAGAAAATAAATACATTTCAAAAGAAAGAAAAAAAAAACCTACAGAAGGTAAAAAAAAAGTCACAAAAATTGGATAAGAAATGAGGAAGATACGACATTTTGAAATTTCACTTCTTTTATTTTTTGGAAAACATTTCTTGACCAGTCCTCATGAATATTCAAATGATGAGTTGATGATGTCATGCCCTCACAATTTTTCATGTATGCTATATATGAAATTCATAAAATTTATCTTTAGCTAATACAGGTACAAGCATATTCCCATAACAGAATATATCCGAGTTAACATTTGTTCCATCTTATTTGGGATAGTTATCAGGCAAGTTTTGTATCTATACGCCTGAAGTATGAGATTTTTGTAACTTCTGTACATAAAATGAATTTAAGACATTGTGAGAGCATGACATCATCAACTTGCTGATTTGAATATTCATAATGACTGGTCAAGAAGTTTTCCGAAAATTTTTGAATTTCAGAATGTCGTAACTTTCTTATTTCTTATCCAATTTGGATCATTTTTTTTTTTTTGCAATGTTCTGCGGGGAATTTCTTTTCCTTCTTATAAAATTGATAAAATTCTGAAGTGGATTTCTTTCTTAACACTTTCATTTGGTAACAAACCAAAGTCCTGAAAGATTTGTCCTTATAAATCCAAGCCATCACTTATCCCCATCTTTCACTTTAAAAGTAATGAATGTATAACAAAACCTACACAGACCCATCATTTTCTGGAAGAGTCCTTACCAGCAGTCAAAGAATCACTCACCCAGAGCGTGATCACCATGCTCGCATGCATGCCACATCTAAAGCAGATCTGTATTTTTACATGCATGACAACAGTACACAGTCTGTATTTTCTGCATTGGCAATTCATCAACTGAATCATACCCCCAGAGACTGGCAATAGCATGTACAAATGAGTATACATTATACAGATATGTGTGACAGTCCACTGTTCCCAGTCATTAGGGTCTATGCATACAAGAGAGTGAAAAATCAACAGCATGTGGTCAAGTGTAGTTCATGTATACACCTAGGCTTGCTTCAAGGATATGGATTTCTTTTTAGCACTATGGGGCATAAAGGGACTAGACAGTTTTGGCTGAGACCTAATTTCAGGTTTTTAACATTTTTGGTGAGATAATGAGAAACATCTTATAAAATATGCAAGAGCATGTAATTCTAAGAGGAATTCAACGTGTATTTGATGAAAATTGGTTTTGAAATGGCTCAGATATCAAAAAAGAATGATTCTAATAAAGTGTGGGACGCACACTTTATTGCGATCGCTTTGTTTTACTTTGTTTTTGGATGTTTCTGTCATTCCAAACCCGATTTTCATCAAATAAACTTTGAATTCCTCTTAAAATGGTATGCTCTGTACTATATCATGTGTTTTCTTGGTATCTCGCAAAAAGTTAAAAGCCCAATTCTCATTTCAACCAATACTGTACCATCCCTTTAAGCTTTGTGTTAGTTTGTTTTTACCTATCATAATAACCCTTAAAATTAAACTTATTCCACTGTTTAATGATTCCCTGGAGACTGTGAGATATCAAGGGAGCTTCACACCAAGGGGGTTGCTGCTTTTCTGGTAGAATGCTTGAAAGATGGTAGAGCAACAAGCTATAATCTTGCTCATACTTCAATGCTATTAAGTGGTTGATGTATGATATCAAAGTAATTTTCATTTACCGAGACATATCCTAACACAGTCCACGCAAGAAAAAGAATAGAATGCATAAATTAAGACTGGAGGCGATCAGCTTTTCCAACAGCACCATGATTATACAGCATAGTGTGGTTGTGGTTGAGCCTAGACGAAAAAGTACAGTAGCATGTGGTATCATATCCCATCACAAGGTGGAAGAAGCATCTGTGATGTATTGCAAACTGCTCGATGTGAATAACATCTGTTGATGCAACCATTTCCATTCTCACCAACACCTGGAGCTGGAGCTCTTCTTAGTGTACCAACCATACGTATAATCCCATCCTCTGTACTATTGAAGAAACTGGTTATCTTGGTGGTGTTTTTTGTTTGTTTGTTTGTTGCTGTTTTTCCTTACAAGTGACCAAATAGTCAAAGTGGAGGCAAAAAAAACCACACAAACAAATGATTTTAATATAGCAAATATTTTGTATATATGCCATCCCACAGCATTATATTTCATTTATCATTTAACATTTGGCATGCATTCCTATGGTAGTTTATGACAATTGTATTTGTTGTCCACAGTTATAGTATGCACGACAAAGCTAAAAGTACTTCCTTATTTTACTGCTGGATCTAGTCATACATGTATCCATTCATTTCCTTTTTAGAAATACTGCTTTTGTTAGTTTAAAGGATGATTTTAAATGTCTGTCATATATCGCTGTAAGAAGTGTTAAATACAAAGCATGGGAGGTGAGACACCAGACTGAAAGGGGTAGTAATTACAGTAATTCCTGGATTTTGATTTTGATGTTTCATTTTGCATGTTTAGGCTGCGTTTATCTAACTTGAGAGAGAAGAATCACGTTTCAAAACGCATTTGAAATGGTGTTTGCGAACGTGGTTTGAAACGCGAGTGTTGTCACTGCGCAGCTGGTTTGCACATTTCGACCCGGGAAGTAAAGGTCAACTGTGTACCACCAAACATGCTTTGTCATTCACACACAAATAGTGGGCAGAGAACACAACCGGAAACAGCTGGGATTTGACCTTGAGATATAAATGCATTTCAAAACGGCATTGCGTTTATCTACTCGCAGTTATGCGATTGTGGTCTCAAACACGTTTCAAAACACCCTTTGAATGGTGTTTCAAATTGGCACTTCTAAACGCGTTTGAAGACACAGTTGCGTTTATTTATTTATTCAACCCCCGGAAATGCCTCAAATGCATTTAGGATTGTAATTCTGCCTCTAATTCTGCCTCAGAATTTTGTTAGATAAACCCACCCTTAGAGCGGTTACACACGGTCAAAAATTCGTCATTTGAATGATGATTCCAGTGAAAAATAGTTCTAATGAAGAATTTTTAGCACGTGTGGAAGCAAATTAGAATCACGAATGCTAATCACAATCACAAATTCAAATTCTAGTCCGGAGGTGAGTTCCAGTGAAGTTTCACTCAAATTACAGTGCGAAATTTGCGTGTGTAATGCTTGACCTCCAAAACATCTTTTGAGGGGCGGAGCTTACGTGACCTTTCAAGCACTTCCGTAGATAATACGTGCTATAGAACCTTGTTGTTTTGATTGACAAGTCACCAAGGATTACGTAACGCCTTCGCTCGAGAATTCAAATTCTAATCACAGTTTTTGAGCGAGCGTGTGTAAGGTCCCATAATTCTAAAGACGAATTGCAATCATCATTACAATGATGATTCAAGTTACGAATTTTCTCTTGTGTGTAACCGATCTTAGAGAGTTGATTTCAGGTTCCCTTCGGGGGGGGGGGGGGGGGGGGGGGGGGGTGTTAATTGCCCTGATACAGGAATGTTCATTACTTAAAAAGTAAGTTTGACAGTCAAGCAGCACGCAATTTAGACCATTTTTACTACATTAAGATACGTGTGTACTATAAGAAAGAAAATCATTGACGCTTTGACACAATTTCATCTATACTATTTTTTCCACAAATATGAAACATTTTTTAAGAAAAAAAAATCACAATGAAGTAGTATTTGAGACAATGAAAATATGACGATGACATTTTCAATCTCTCCAGTATTGTAATAAGCCCGCATATGTAATATTCCTGTTGAAAAAATGCGAATGCTTACCTATATGGGAGTTGAACAGCATTGCAGTGGATGTAATGTCTCTACACCAAAGACAGTTAACCTCACTGAGATAGTTCCCAGTGCACAAAAGAGCGGGATTCATTTCCCGTGAACCTGGTAAAACTCTTGTGAAGGGTTTGGAGAACGATGACATAATGGAAGACGGATATATTATATTCAATCCAATATTGATCATTCCCAATGTTGAAGCAGTAAATTTGAGGCGATTGCAGCAGATGCAGCAGAGGAACTTGTCTGGATTAGCGTCTTGCTGTCGTGCTTGTCTAGTTTGATGATTATGGAGTTCCAACTTTGACTCCCTGCGCTCAGTCATGTCAGAGGTACATTATTTGTAGGCTTGGGGATATGTTTTGAAACTTTTCTTTCTTTCTTCTTGGCATTTCAGACCTCCACTGTCTACAATACTCATCTCTATTTCATACATATGGTGCGTTATTTTTCTTTTCAATCATCTGGTGAAGTATCATATTTCTTCATAAATCTGTAATCCTTTGAAGTTGATGGTAATCTGAGAGCACCCAGTATTTCTCAGATACCAAATGCATTCTTTTCATAATTAATTATTCACCATTCCCTCGGAGTCTGCCTCTATTATTACTTAATTTCCTCCCTCTGGTGAGCCATTTTATTTAACTTCCTGATGATTCCACCAATTTGTTTCTACATTGTATATACTATGCTTTGATACCAGTAGACTAATGGACTAAAGTGTTAATTAAAAACTCATGAACTTACAATTTTTATTTAGTTTTTATTCTAGTCCTTGTCAGACAAACACTGAAAAAACTACTGTAAAATTTTCGTGCATTTCGCGCAACCAGAAACTAGCGCAAAAATAAAAGCATGCAAATATTTTTGCTTGTCATATGTTCCAGTAGTCGATGTTAGTAGTCGGCTCGCTGAATTAAAAACATGCGAAACTCATCTTACCCAGCCAAGCGTAAAAAAATTACTTGTGCAAAAATATCAATTTTTACAGTAATTCAATTTTGTTAAAGTAGTATAAAACTACTGAAAACAGTAGGGATGGCTTTTGATTGTAGATGTCACAAGATACTTGGTATCGGAGGTTTGACTACAACTACTTCTGGGTATTTCCGTATACGCACAGAGGTAAAACATAAAGAAAACTAGAAATGTCGCTATGGCGACTGGTATGCCTCCGCCATAATGCATGGTTCTCCTAATAGGTCTATAGTACATGTGGACAATTTGTGATTACATTTTCACAAAATTGGCAAAATATTAAAATGACAAGTTAGTCACAAATGTGTTGAATGTTCACCTTCCTTGACCTAGGTTTAATTGGATGAATAGAAGAGCATGTATTTGGAGATTTAAGAACTTTAACTTGACTTTGATCCATGCATGAGTTTATGCATAAGGATAATTTTCAAGGTATGGAGAAAAAGTGCAATTTCTGTATTGAATAGTAAATTGTTGTAATTTTCATCTGGCCTTTGACCCTAAAATTCATATTAAATAATCACTGTCAGGCAGGACATGCATAAATATGTAGTAAGTTTCAAGATAACTTAAAACATTTCTTAGATATGGAGGAAACAGTTCAGCACTTTCATTTGCTCTTTGACCTTTTGACCTTTGAGGCAAAAAAAGAAAAAAATTAACAGAATCTCTATTGGGTTATACATGAAAACACCAAGTGTAAAAAAAAAATAATAATAATCCTGCTGGCATTGCATAAATAAGAGGGGAATAGTAAAATTTTGAAGTGTTGCCCTTGACCTTTTACCCCTGACCTTTGACCCATGAACCCTAAATCTCTAAATAATCACTGCCAGTCAGTACATGTATCACTATGTTCCATGAAGATACCTTGAACAGTTTCCAAGGTACAGAGAAAAAAGTGAAATTTTAATATTTTTACTTGACCTTTGACCTTTTGACCTTTGACCTCATGACCTCGAACTTTCACCAGAGAATCTCAATTGGGTAATACACGTATACAATAAGTTTGAAGAAAATATCTTCAGGCAATGCATAGATATTCAGGAAATAGTGAAATTTTACATATTTGACCTTGACCTTTGACCTTGAGCATGTGCACCCAAAAGTTGATAGGCACACCTTCACCCCCCTAATACACATACACGCCAAGTTTCATTAGGATACCTCAAAAGGTTTTTTAGTTACGCTTGCCACAAAATTCATTACGGACGGATGGAAGGACGGACGGACGGACGGACAAACCGAAAACATAATGCCTCCGGCACCACTTCGTGGCGGAGGCATAATAAACAACATAGACCCCGTTTACAGTGCGAGGCTCGGCCGCGGCTCGGCCGCGGCCGAGTCCAGCCTCGCTTCAGTGTAAACGCGCAAAAGGCCAAATGCGAGGCCAAAATTGGCCTCGCATTTGGCCTCGCTCTGGAGGTGGTCTCGGCCGCGGCCGAGCCGCGGCCGAGCCCGGCCTTTTCTAAGTGTAAACGCAAACTGGGCCAAATGCGCGGCCAATTGCGCGGCCAATTTTAGTCTGGCTTCCAAACCCTCTGCCTGTATCTTTCCCTGTTCAGGATATTAACCCCCTCAACGTCGAAAACTAATATAGTTTAAGGTGGTTTTGTCCTGCAAAGGATTTTTTCCTTCGGCAAAGGCCTTTGCCCGAACGGCGACTTCGTCGCCACGGAATTCATTTGGCAAAGGGTCTGAAAACCAGACAATACCAAATCGCGTTAGTTTACAAGCAGAGCGCCACTACGACAAAATATTGAAAGGTTTGAATCAAAAGCGCGGCCGAGCCCAGCAGTGTAAACGGACAAAATTGCGAGGCTCGGCCGCGCAATTGAGGCCGGACTCGGCCGTGGCCGAGCCGCGGCCGAGCCCGGCCCCGCACTGTAAACGGGGTCCTACTGATGATAACAGCATATTACCTAGCATCAAAACACTTTTTCTGAGTTTTCAATTTGGAAATATGTTTAATGAAAACCAGTTACTTATCTCAGTATTCTTTTGTGACCTTGTCATAAGACACTACACATGAATGATTTAATAACTGCATTTATAAACCAAAGTTTGACATCATGACACAATGCTCTCAAGACCGAACACAACAGATTTACAGAGCAAATACTGCAGCAACTTCAGGCACATACATTGTAGCAGATTTTTATGATGGTTTCAATGTTGGGAGTCATCAAACATGGCATTCAATGGGTACCATAAAGCAGTTGCTATGGCAAAGATTATAGACCAGGGGCCCGTTTCATAAAACTTGTCATCAGTGACAAGTTGTCATAGATGTGACAAGCTACTGAAATCCTTGCATCTGATTGGCTGAGAGCAAATTTGTCATAGAAATGTGGCATTTGTCACTGATAACAAGTTTTATGAAACGGGCCCCAGGACATCAATCATGTGTCATTCACACAGACTAAATAGCAGGATGTCAATTGGGATCCAAATACTGAGATTTTTTGTGCCCGTTCAGACGGACAGAAATATATGACTAATTGCCAATCGTGTTTATCTGCAGACCAAACTGCCCATGCTCAAAATCTACCGAAATGGCGACCCTTGCATTTATGTTTTTGTGCGCTGTTGTGATGTGTCTTTTGAAAAACAGGATTTAAAAAAAATGAGGTTTTTTGCTCCAGTACAAATTATCACACTACTTATATTTCTCAAATTATTGCAAAAATTCTGAAACAATCAAAAGATTTCCCAAGATTTGAATCCTGATGCTGATCGTGGTATTTAATGAGATTTTCACGTCCATACAGGCAAAGATTTGGACTGCAATGCACATCCCGAGATTTGCATCCCTCTAATTCACATCAGTGTGAATCCCACTATCATGGTTAATTGATAAAGGCCAAGGAATATTCCCTTAAAGGGCAATTCTGTGAGGGAGACTGTTTTTAAAAAATCCATTACATCAAACCATTAGTTAGTCATAATTCATACAGTGGACTACCGTTATAACAAAGTCATTATATCGAAATTTTGTTATAACCGAACAAATGAACAATAAAAAACATAGAAAGGATAATGTTGCGACCTGAATTTTTGTTTCGTTGTAACCGGAATTGCATTATAACCGTGTTCTTTATAATGGGAGTGCGCTGTATTCATGAAAGGTATGAAACAGCCTGTCACAAGGAGTGACAGTTGTCGAGGTCACCAGCCCGAGAATTCTTTGGTCATATCCATTTAAAGGACAAGTTCACCTTGTATTGAGAGAATGTAGCAATATTAGTGGAACACATCATTGAAAGTTTGAGGAAAATCGGACAATCCGTTCAAAAGTTGGATGAGAAGACTACTGCAGTGTATGATGTCACATGCATACAACAATATAAGGAAAATATAAAGAGAATTTCACAAAATTTCATCTTTTGAAAAAAGTACACATTCCCTTGACCCGTTACTGACACATGTTATGGGAAATATTATTCCCATTGCCTTTAGAAAGAGGCAAGTCAAGTGCTCTTTTATTATGCGAAAAAAGTGAAAATATGTTGAATTTTCTTTACATTTTCTTTATTCTGCTGTACTCATATGACATCACGAGCCTTAGTAGTCTCCTCATCCGGCGGTTCCAACACAAAAATTTTAAAAATTCATAACTTTTGCATCGATTGTCCAATTTTCCTTAAACTTTCACTGATGTGTTCTACTAATATTGCTGCATTCTCTCAATCCTTATGTTTATGAAGGTGAACTTGTCCTTTAATATCATCCTGTAGTGATCTACATCATGTCCTTGATGTGGCAGATCTAATGGATTACCCGTTAATAAGGGCAGGTTTGATGGAAGCCTGACAGATGAATTGCATTGTACTATATGTTCATCCGAAGATATAGGGGATGAATTTCATTATATTTTTGTTTGTCCCTTTTTCAACAAAGAGAGACTATTGTATTTACCAAGTAGCTTGACGGCCAGTAGACCAAGTGCATTACATATGGCCAAATTATTCAATTCAACTAACGCTTGCCATTTGAAAAAACTAACCAAATTTGTCAGAATTATCATGTTTCAGTTCTCTTCAATACCAAAGAAGAAAGACAGTAGTTTTGTAGAAGGTAAAGTAGATGTGAATGTCTGTACACGTAGTGGTAGAGTAGTTAAACGTCCTTTACACCTTGTTTTGTAAACATATTTATTTATATCTGTTATTTTCACATGTACATGTACATCAATCACTTATATTTTTGTATTCATATTATATTGTAAATATGTTTGTACTCTCATACCCCGAGAGGGGGTCGATAGAGTCAATAAAATCTTACAAATCTTACAAATCCTACAAAACTTAGTTTGACCTGAGCAACCAACTCGTGAATCGAATTTTCAATTTCTTGGAGAAATTAAACAGTTTTCAAGAGGAGGTATAGGAACATGTAATCTTACACACAAGTACAGACACATTGGAAATACACTTCTTCAACAAAATGTCAAGTTAATGATATTTCAAATCACAAGTCAGAAAATTGTCATGTAAATAACATCTCAACCGTGTTAACATGATAGTTAATTTGAAATAGGGCCTAATCACTTTGTGTCATGTTGAAGTGACTTACCGGATTTCTCAAGGTCACCATTTTCTACTGATTTTAGCAGTAAATTTCGCTCAACTTTTTCCTGATCAGTTCCTTGTACTGTCACTACACGAGTGTGACATAGATTTCTCTTGCGAGGGCATTCTCAGCCTCTCATGGACATGTCAGTAACCTAGTAACCGGAATACATCATACCAGCCCCCTGCCATGACAACAGCCTTGCACAGATAGGAAGCGTCACATATTGGCCTCATTAAATCCCTGTCAAAATTTCCTTACGTCACTACTCTGCCCTCTGCCCTTGCTCATCAATGCTACATCAATCATCTTCCAGTTCTCCCCTTACCCCCCCCCCATCCCCTGCCTCCTCCGCCCAATTGCCTTCCCCCCTCCCCCCCTCCCCACGCCAACCACCTCTGATCTGCCTAGTAACATTCATCAGAACTTCTCAGCTGTATGTAGTATAGAGAGGGCATATAAAGATGGCTGAATCATCCAACAGTATCACACATTATTTTACGTCATCCTCACTGTAAGATTGGATACGAGAGTGGTTCCCCATATTGAAGGAAAATTGCATGCATCTCAAACTAGCAGCTGATATAAATCTCAGAGGAAGAATTGTTCCGAGTACTGTAAAACGAGGAATGTTCCGTGCATTTTAATTTCCTGAATTTCGCGAGAGCCAAAATATACGCGAAATTAAAATGCATGCGAAAGTTGTCTTCACTCTTTGCATTGAATGTTCGAGGCAACTCGCGAAAATGTCATGCCGCAAAAATATCTTGTTTTACAAGTAAATGCACTGAGAAATGATTGAAGGAGCCATTAGTACATGTATTTCAACACAATTGAACAAATTGTAAGATGGTATGTGCACTTGCATGACAGTTCAATCATCTAATGCAATGCATGTGCCAGAACTCAAATGCAGACATTGCAAAAATTTTCATCGGCACAAAAAAAAGAACTCAATGTACAGCAACCTGCTGAAATACGAAGACAGGAGAAGATACTCTCAAATTTTGTACTGTTTAAAAACTTTTTGAAATACTGTTCATATTCATATATTTGAATCTTGTATACTTTCCTGGTACACATGAAATTCTATTTTCCATCCAAAATAAATTGGTGAAATAATGTAATTTCACATTAAACTCTACAGACAGAATTATTGTACTTGCAACCATCATAATTATTCGCTGTCCCTCATAATTCTAATCTACAGTCTGTATATGCTTGTACGCAGCATCACAGGACCGACTTGCATCTTCAATGGCATCATCAAAAATCAATATGTCTGACCACATGAAGTGCTTGGTACATCGACATGCTGACCAGATGTTATTGAGACCACTCTGTCAATCAGTAGCTTTGAAAATCTGTTCGCAGAAAGTCTGTTTGTTGTTTGTTTGTTTTTCATATTTGTAAAACTTGACGCACGGTAATTTGCCCTCATCTGCCTCTGAGCATTCTGTTAGTGGTATATATTTCATAGAATACTTCTGAATGACCTTGCAAAGCGGTGTGCGAGGACTTTAGCCATAGTGAAATATACTATACTGATCTTCTTTCTACCCTTGGCAATCCTTTTATGATGGGCTCAAAATTCTGTCTCTTGAGCTTTTTTACCATGAGGCCCCATGATGGTGATTAACCCATGATGCCTGTTGTATGGCATTCTGTCTCTTGAGAGCTCATGATAGCTTTTTACCACGAAGTCCTGTGCTGATTAACCAGTGATGCTTGTGCAGCGCTTCTGCAGTATTTATTTCTGGGGCATACGGAAAGGTAGTTGCAGTGCGCTTGATTGCGTTCAAACATATCACAAGTTGATGCAACGTGAGCAATGTGTCCTGGGGTTGTTCAATTCTGTCCTTCACTCTGTAAACCCATTTAACTCGGATGTAAATGGTTGGCTAAAGGGTTCTATTTCTTTTTCGTCTGTTTCCAACTATACAATCAAAACTACAATGTTGCCATTTTTTGTTTTCATCTCAATGTTGATATATTGGAAACATCCAGTGACAGAAATTTACCTGCATTTATAGTTTATGACATACATTTTAATATGAATTTAGTTCTTTGCATATTAGGACCTGTATATAACTTAGTGTAAAGACAGTAAACTGTTGCAATTAGCAAAACTTAAGGTGAATGATCATCAACTTAAAGGCATAATTTACCACTTGCAGATGAAAAAAAAAAACTCGGCATTAGCGCTTCAAAATAGTTCTAAAATGTGAGTTAGAGATAGAAACAACCGATGTAAAAATCTGAACTAGTATAATCGATGTTAAGCATGGTTAAATATATATAAAATGTGAACAATAGTTATAATAAAAATGTTTCCAGACTAAACCGTCTACAGTTATGGTTTAATGAGAAAATTAGTGACATCTTATATATTTTAAGCTTTATTGCAAAAATTTTAGATGGTAGGATGTTTTGTGATGCAACAGATCTACACATATGCGTCAACAGTGATATCTTGAACATTTTTCAAATCACTGCTCCCAAAGGTAAACTGGACCTTTAAGCAACTGTCTTGAGTACCAAAGCTGGTAAATATTAACTGTGTATTTTAAAAGCAATAAATTCCTTTCTATATTGCATTTACAATGTGGAATAATACTGTAGCTTCTTCGCATTTCTGCAAATAAATCCAATTGCTTTGTGAAAAATGAGAAAATTAAAGCATTTTCTAAAAAGTTTTGCAGAGATGATCCTTACCTTTGCAATACGTACTCTTTTTTCTAGGTTTATATTGTTTTGTTTTGTTTTTTTCCCAGTCAGTATTAGCATTAATGTTCCACTGGATTACTTGTTATAATGATATTTTTATCATTATTGCATCATTAAATCATGTCTTTTTTCTGAAAGGGGTTCCTCTGCAGGTTACTATACTAAGATTAGATTTGAAATTGTTGCAACCAGTACAAAAGTATCTGTTGTGTCACACCACATAGTGTAGACATATGATTTCCAAACTCACAAAAGATATGGAGATAACGGCAAATCCCTGTTATGTTATGCACAGTACAGTATGTTGCATGGATGTGTACATTTCCTTGTTCTACATTACAGAGCCTAGAATGCATCCAACAAGTGTAATCTGCACCGACACTCCATAGTGCCAAGGTGAACACTACGCCTCCACTGTCGCCGCTTCGGTGTAACCCGACCTCTTCGGCATGGGACATAAAACCAGGCAAGACAACATGCAGGGCATGACAGTGGGTACCCACACAAATTTCATGAGGGCATCATGTTAGCTCCCGTGAAAAAAAAAAAGGGGGGGGGGGGGAGAGAAAAAGATGAATCACACACAATGGCAGGCACTTATCATTTAGCTGTGGTCATTTTTTATTATTCGTGGAAGAAATATGAATTATATAGATAATCCACAACTTGACTTTGATGAGCAAAATCACAACTTGCTGGTAATGGGCAAAGTAAATGTCAACCCTTCCCCCCCCCCCCCCCCCCAAAAAAAAAGGCTTGATATCAGTGGGTACAAACAAAAAATTTTGACTTTTAAAAAAATAAATAAATCTTGGGCAGGAAGCTTTTTATGCAGCCAAAAGGCCGACACTTCTGAGAAATATTTACATTTATATGGCATTCGTGTTACAAAACAAAGCACCTAGGCCTACATGGTTGTACGGCTATTCGCAACCATTTTTATGCTCATCATTTAGATGAATTTCAAAATTTCTTGCTGGCCAAGATGTGATTGACAGCAGGTGCATTGTCATTAGCTTGCAATTATCAATGACTAACAGCTATCTTCTATGAAATGGGGAAACTGGCATAGCTTGAGTCCATATTAGTTTCTACCTTGGGGCACAAATTACAACAGTTGCCCACAGATGATAGATCACAGACATTATGCAAGCACATTGATAAACCAATTTTTAAAAACAAATCTACTTTTCTTATCTGTACCTGGAGCTGTGCCAGTAGGTTTCAGTTCCATATGTTTGTGTCTGTCTGTTTGTCTGTCTGCCTATTCGTGTACAAGATAACTTCAGAACAGATGAACAAATTTTCATCAAATTTGCAGAGTGTGTTCATAATGAGGTAAAAATCTGGGGGCCACAAAGTCAATGTCAAAGGGGTAATAACAGACATAAATATAAAATACTACAGTGTACGTGTAAGCTTAATTTCCCAATAACCCTAGAATGTATGAGTTGATTTGCAGCAAACGTACAGCACGTATGTCGTATTCATACTGAAGAGAGAAACTATCAAATATGGGGGTCATGAGGTCGAAAGTCATAATGTCACAGAGAACCAAAGATAAGTTAAACCTCCCAATAACTCAGGAATGAATGGCTAGATTTTCATGAACTTACAGGGTGTGTTTATAATGAAGGAAGAAACAATTATGAGGTCAAAGGTTACAGGGTCTTTTTTTTTTTCTTTTTTAAGGACATAAAATATTGCGATAACTCAAAAACAGATGATCAGATTTTCACCAAACTTGCAGGAAAGAAATGATTCAATTTGGGGTCATGTGGTCAAAGGTCAAAGGTTATGGGATCATAAAGGACATGAGATAACCTTAATCTCCCAGAAACTCAACAAGGGATGATCAGTTGCTTAGGAGTAAGCCACCCTAGGATACTGCACATGTACATATCTAGCCTATAATCTAGGCGGAGGATACAGCTATTGTCTTTGCTGTTAGTGTTACGCTAAATTTCTGATGCAGCAAGACTATGAACAGTGGAAGCTTCCACTGCCCATATCTGCTCGTCTTGCTCTCGTCATTGTTTTCTTATCATCGACTATGAATCGGCGGCATGTTTTTCACATGAAAACTGCCACCTATCGACTATGAATCAGCGGCAGTTTTTCGTATGAAAACTGCCACCGATTATTAGTCGATAATAAGAAAACAACAACTAAAGCAAGACAAGTAGATATAGGTGGTGGATGTTTCACGCGCACATCCACTATTCATAGTCAATCGCTTAGCAAAGACAATAGTCTCGCCGCATCAGACGTTTGGTGTAACAGTAAAGACCATACTGCATCTTCCGCCTAGATTATGGGCTCATACACACCATGCACACACAGTCTATTATATGCTAATCCCATCTAGAAATAGTACACATAAACTGATGCAAACATCAGGAGAAATATTACTGTTTACTTATGACTGCACAATAAGGGAGTTCACGGTTGCGATTTGCGCATGTGCAAAATAAAGGTCAAATGAGAATGTCTGTATATTTGCCATTGACTTTCAAACGAAAAGAATCCTCAGGCAAATGAGGATTTGGAATGTTAAGTTGTGTGTTTCACCTTGTTAGAACGCACAGGTGAAAGTGATTCATCAATAATGTTTAACAAAAGCTGCACACGCATTTCATTGACATTGATTACAAAGGTGGCATGCTTCAACAAAAAATGCTCTGTCACAGGTCCTTTCCATGTTATTTGAAAGTCTGTGGTGTAAGGGTCAAATGAGACACAAGCTAACCATGAACTCCTTTATTCTATGATTATCTACAATGTAGTTCTAATATACCAGTAAACAGCCCTTTTACATAAAGAGAGGAAAGCAAATTTGTATCTATGGATCCACTTTACACACTGTAATCAGTGAAATACTGTATATTCTTTCAGACGTGTTCAGAGAATTGTACCATGATTCGATGGATTCATATTTATTCATCGGTTACAGCTCGTTATTCCGAAGGTCCGTTTTTCCGAATTTCATTTAAGATGAATAAATCTTCGGAATAACGAACCTTCGGAATAATGCCACAAATGTTCGGATTAACGCACCCTTTTTCATTTTCGGATTAATGAACCTCTAGGTATAGGGAATCTGCGTGTTTCGGATTAACGAACCTTCGGAATAACGAACAGCACCCTATTCATCATACCATACATGGCATGGTAACAACAGCTCCTGGTAACAACCGGGCCAATCCAATGTGACCTAGCCGTCACATACACTAATGAACCTGTCCAATGATGGTTGTTTCATTTTCATTGCCTCATAATTGTCATTTGCCATTTGGGCCACCTGTGTGCAAAAGCATCATCTCCTGTTTTTCCGCATACAGGCGATTCTCCCGCCGCTTTCCCAGATCGGTCTTTGAAACTGGGAATTACTTCCATAGAATAAGATCAATTTGACGTTCGTCGTGGCTTTGTGTGGCCCATCTGATCCCAAAATTATGACCAGGGAGAGAAGCATGAATCCACACCAATGAGAAAACCACAGGCCTGTCCGAGCTGGCTACACCTTTAAGACCGAAATTGAGCTATGGCTCTTCATTTAGCCTCTTTCAAGGCTGTTGCTTTTTGTCTTCTCTTTTTAAACAGTGCAAAGTAAATTTTGAGCCCCTCCTCATGAATTGTCCCAGTCCCACACTGAATACTCTTATTCACTTTATTGTTCACAGGCACCCTGGTCCGCATCATTATCTTAATAAGATTAAATTTTGCTACCCAACATAATCAATAAAAAATATAATTTTGCCCCAAGTAAGCCATTTCAACCAAACTGACCCCACTTTTTGAAATGCAGTGATAAACAGAGAGTCATGCTATCTACTCATTTTTAAGATAACTCTGGGTAATTCATTTTTGCATTGGCATGTGCTTTGGATAATACATGTTTCTATCATTCCTCTCAGTATTAATAGGCATACTACTGACTAGGAAACAACATGGGGGTGTGTACAATGGGGGCATACACTGGTATTTAGGTATTTGCATATAAATCAAAGAAGTCAAAGTCATAATTTACCATTTGCAGATAAAACTAATACCCAGCATTTGTGCTTCAAAATAATTCTAAAATGTGAGTTGGGGATGGAAAAAAAAAACAATGTAAAAATTTGTATAATTAATGTTAAGTATTGTTAGATAAACAAAATGTGAACAATAGTTATAATAAAAGTGTTTCCAGACTAAACCTTCTACAGTTATGGTTTAATGAGAGAAACAGTGATATCTCCTTATATCTTAGGCTTTGTTGAAAAAATGTTATATTGTAGGATGTTTTGTGATACAACTGACCGACACATATGCATCAAAAGTGATATCTCGAACATTTTTTAAATCACTGCTCCCAAAGCTAAACTGGACCTTCAACTCTTCTTGACAAAAACACTGAAATAATGAGAGAGTAAACAATTGTCTGGAAGATTTACTGAATACACTAAATATTTCACAAAGTTTTTGAATTTCGCGAGTCGGGTACCATCAGCAAATTTAAAAACACGAAAACATAAAGTGTTCTGGCAATTCTTAAAAGAA
The DNA here is from genome assembly GCF_964275005.1 of Diadema setosum. NCBI lineage: Eukaryota > Metazoa > Echinodermata > Echinoidea > Diadematoida > Diadematidae > Diadema > Diadema setosum. Next base: position 24,772,964 of record NC_092702.1, on the reverse strand, counting down.
AATAAAAGAATGATGATAAAGAATATATGCTTTGACCCTAAAACCCCAAAGTCATTTTTAGTATGTACTCCTCTGATCATAGGTGTGATATCAAATGTTTGACATGGATGTCACAAATTGACTCTTGAATGTATACAATGTGCTTGTCTGTATGAAATGTAATATTCAAAACAAACAATGAATGCTGTCCACACAACATCAAGGTCAGTGATCAACAGAGAAGTTGAGGTGCCTTTGAGACATTAGGTTGTTGTCATACACAAACAGCCGCAATTTAGAAGACATTATGTCGTCTCAGATGCAGCCCTTTCACCGATCTGTTGCTCTATTCTCATCAAGATATTTTTTTTTTTTGAATTGTTCTTCGAGAATTAAGAGTCCTCACAAAGTACTAGATGCACTCTTCTCTGAATCTGATGGATACATCAAAACTCACTGTAAATTTCCTCAATACAATCATACACCACTTTTAAGTGTATCTTAACTATGTGCATGCACACACACACACACACGCATACTAAAAAAATGGACAAAATATAAACATGTCCACCCGCTTCATGCAGAAATTTCCCACGAAGGGACAGCCCTGACATCACCTGTCCTCCTCCTCCTCGTTTCTGGGTCCCATTTACAACGTCGCGATTCTGGCATGTTATCCATGCTCACATGCTGAGTGGCGAAGCTATGTATATAAATTCCGTTGCCCCACTGAACTTGACTGAATTATATATGTACCTCGCCCCTCCCCCCTCATCCTCTCTGTAATATATGTCAATCTGTCACTTTGGGCACCTCCAATTAAATGTCTCCCATACCCGAGAGCACAGCTGTCTAAATTGTCTATGTCACTAGCAGGCATTTTGTATTGCAAGAAACGAAACTCCCTTCAATGGTCTTGGTGACACTGCATACAGAATGAGAACAGACACACAAAAATTTCACACTTCTCTAACCTCCCATAGCCTAACCTCTCATATCTAAGTATGTCTTTGAATAATAGCAGTGATGAATTGGTTCTCACAACTTCAAAATATCCCATACTTGATGCTTTTATTTAAAATTTCATTACATAAAACACTCCCTACCAATGTACTCCCTTCCTGTACATGATGTACTTATATCATCTCCATGCACTTTTGTGCAATTCAAATTTCATTGTTTGATAAGCATTATATGTTGGGGTGGGTTTTTTTTTCATATTCTCTTCTTGTGAGTGTGAACATTTTGGTATTCGGCTGACCAGTGTTCCACCTTTGAGTGAGAATGAATTAAACAAAAAAAAAAAAACGCATGTACACAGGTCAAAGTTTTCAAATGAATGAAAAAAAAAACATGCTTGGTTTGGCATTTACTTCATCATCATTGATCTTTAAAGCCAGACATCACAAAAAGTAAGAGTTTAGTTACAGCTGAGGCAAGAAAGCAAAGCAGTCACCTTGATTTTAATCTGCAGACAGAATTTTCGTTGAAGATTTTTTTTTTTCCTTTAAAGGATCCAGATTCATTTTTGTGTTGTTTGGCAAACATGGTCTTCAGGTGACTAGGCCTATTATGTTCTTGAGTATATCCAGAATCTAGCTTTGCGAGATTGTGGTTTAACTAGTTCAAATCAACTTCTGGACAACTACTCTTAAGATATAATTGTACTATTTCAACACTATCAGTACTTCACAACAAAGGAAATATACATTGTATCTCTTCTTTGGGAGTTAAGGGACTTCCATACCAGTGGAAATTTTAGATTATATCTCTCATATTGTAAACATCACACAACACACACACACACACACACACACACACACACACACACACAAATGTACTCTAGAAATTTGCCTTAATATGCACTTACTAAATGTTATTTTCAAAGGCAATTATTTAATACGCTGCTAAGAGCACGTTTAACACAGGACAGCTTCTGAAGTTTCTTTATCTTGATTGATTTTTCTCTCTCTACATAGCCTGCGAATGCCTGTCTTGACAAAGACAAGAGGGTCTTCAAAAGAAACATTACAAGAGCATATGTAATAAGCAAAGTACGAATACCCTGTCCTTCTGCATTACTTCCTACTCTATACATCTGCTGCAGGAATACTTTATAATACAGTACATCTTAGTACATTGTAGGTGTGTGCATGTGTGTGCACCTTTGAGGTTTTGCTCGTGTTGCTAGAGGTATCACGCATTACAGGCCAATGGGTTGGACAGATAAAAAAAAGTAGTTTTGTGGTGTTTTCTGCTTGCCATTTGACTCACATAGCAACTTTCATTACAACTATGCGGTATGAATAATGTGGAGGTTAATCCCTATCTTTACAATGACAATCTAATATGAATCACGACACAGCATTTGAAATAGAATGAATCTAACTCCCTGCCATCCTATGATATCAAAATGTATGTTACATTACTCTTATACACAACCATCAGACATGTATTTTTTTTTCATATTTTTTTTTTCCCAAAAAGAAAATTCCAGTATCACTCTCATTGATTTTGATTGGCAGTTTGGGAAACTTTCCAAAGAGAGTTGCACAACTTTTAACTATCTCAAAAGTACCACATCCTATTGGAATTAGACACAATTGCATCAAGTTGCATATCTCCAAAAGTGCATTCTGTTTTTACACAAGTGAACCTACCCCCAATGCCCCCCCCCCCCCCATCAACCCTCAAATTCTTGTTTCCTGCCGTTCAATTCATTTACATAGAGAGTGACATAAGAACTTCCTCTCTTATGCTGCTCCTTTGCTTTGTGCCTGCTTGTTTCCTGGTCAGTATCACAAATGCAATTGGCATTGCAATTGAGCACTCCCCCCCCCCCCACCCCCTTGCAAATAACAAACACAAACATACACACACAATTACCATAGACAAACAGACAAGAGTAAAACATGATGAGTGCTTTCATGAATGCGTATTGACTTTTCACTTTCATAAAAAATTTGTTCGTAAATATTAATGCAACACTTTCAACAGCAGAACAGGCAAACATTGATACAATCGTGCCTTTTCCATCCACCCCTCCCAGACAAGGACTTTGTATTTGCTATATAATAGATACACCACTCATAAAACATAACAATATCACAACTGTTTTCATCACAAATATTCCCAATGACTCCATAAAAGGACAATAGTTGTACAATTCTTCTGCCTCATTGATGCTCTGTTACGTTACATTACTTGATGCAATCATGCGATGTATACTGTAGACCTGTATCAAGGAGGTACTAGGCAAGCTTGCCTAGCACCTCCTTGCCTGTATATCGTAAGCCCCCTCCCTGCATGCATGGTCAAAACCACATGCAAGATAGCAGGTACACATGTACTACTCCAGCATATGATTATGCCATATATCTAGGGAGTCTAATTTTTCATGATTTGGGACATCTTGACAATTTCTGGAGTGGTTAAATTTGTGACTATGGAGTATCCACAGTATTCTCTATCTTCTCTCAAAATTTGGTGGCTTGAAACAAAACCAAAATCAAGATATTTAGTTTTTGAACCATTTTTGTAAGACAGGCCCTGCTTTCATTGTCAAATAAAACACGTTTGAATTAATACACTCTGTACTTCTGCACAGCATGCCTGAGTGACTCTAATCTTCGTAGATCTTCTTTTCTCCCTTTCCTGTGAAACTGCACCTCCTAGCTCTCTGTTATTTCAATAATTTTTTGAATAGGTTAGGCTGGACCAAATTTAACAAGATATGTATCATTTTTAAAAATAGTTTAATAAAAAAAAGCTTAGGGCTTACCCTTTTAAACAATGACGAAAAGTGGAAATTCATTTTGGCCTACTTGTTGTAAGTTTTGAGCTGGGTGGTCACATACGGACATTCTAAACATCTCCTTTCTTATGATGTCACATCTATATTTCAAGGGTGCACATGCTTTGGAAGATGTATTGTAGATAGGAATATGCCTACATCACAACATCAAGTAACAAACTTGCTCAGATATTTGCCTCTTGAGAAGTTACAGAAGGACACACATTTAGATAAATAGCAAACTCAAAATCAAAATGTAATTCAAAATGTATATGATCATATTGACACACGTCAAGATGGTGAATTCATAACAGTATTAAGGATAAACGAGATTACATCATAAGTTTCTTGCAGGAGTTAAATCCACTGACCCATTCTCTCTCTTTCATCAAATTAGAGTGAGCAGAAAATGTTTGTTTTCTGAATCCACTTTGTGAACTTGTTATAAACATGCATGAAACTTGTTCATGTATGCATGCTTGGACAAATGGAATGAATGCACAAAACCTCCACTTTGAACCTCACAGATTTATCTACCATGATAATACGACAAATTAGAAACTATTTCACCTGTATGAGGAATATGTGCTATCTAATGTGGACGGAATAGTACAGGGACGGCTAAGTAGCGGTTTTAAAAGCAGATTACTACACAAGCTTTCAAATCAATATTGATAACAGCATATCACTCTTTCTGAATCAAAAATCAATAATGGAGCTGCTGAAATCAATCAAGATCATAAAAAAAAAGAAAAAAAGAAAGGAGAATCCTAACAAATAGCATTCGATACAGCCAAATTCTGTTTGGATTGCCTTCAATCATTGGCAAATTTAATACTATCAGTCCTTCATGGGCTTGTAATGTCCCCCCCCCCCCCTTCAAGAATCTTTGCAATTATTCAAATAAGTCAAACAGCAACTGTCTTTTTAATTCTCTAGGAAGCAAGTTGAAGGCATACTCGCTAAAATTTTGTAATTTGCCATGAAAACAAGCTCTTCTACAAAACTCTAAGGATACAACTCAAAAGCGATTTCTACTGTTGTATGATCCCATTAACCCATATTCCATTACTGGCATTTTTTTCACACTTACTTAGTATTAGGTTACCTGTTTCTATTATGAGTCAAACAGATGGAAATCTATGCATCTTGATACTCTCATATGTCCATTTGACGTAACTGGTGCTGGACATTTTAAAGGCACGATTAAATTCCTTTCAAAAAAAACGAAACAAAACAGGAAGAATAGTCTCTTATGCATCATTTGCATTATGTATACAGTAGTCAAAGGGTTATGCAATGAAGTGTTGAATGAAAGCATTCTTGATGTTAATCCTGTGAATAGCACCCAACTGCTTCTACAGGAAAGACGGAAATGCCTGGAAAAGGACAACTTTCAAGTTTGCAGTTTAACTAAGTCAGCTTAGATACTGTTTCAACATTAATTATAAAAATTCAATTATACTCCACTCAGAATGGCAACAATCAAATTATGACATATACACTGTGGTCACACTTAATACTACAGATTATTCAGCCACTGGAAAAAGAATTCTCACAAATATTTCCATTTTTCATTTGCAGACCTAAGTGTAAAAGTTGCAGGAAGTTTGCCATACAGCAAAACTGTTTTGAATGATGTATACGAAATATCAGTTCATTCAAAGGTTGGTCAAAAAATAGTGGAGAAGTAACAATACATCAGTTAGAACTGTCCAGGTCACATGACTGTCACATGACCTTGATGTCACTTTTAAAGAGAACATCACATGCAAAATGTTCAAAGTAATCAACTTGCACTGTCTTAGTATTAGAGGTTAAATTCTTAAAATTTTGACTCTATGATGCAACTCTGTCCTTCAAGTAAAGTGAAGATGATGACATTTGGGTATAAAAAAGAGGAAAATAAGGAGCATAATACAAGCAGTGAAGTGCCAATGAAACATGGTTTACCAACATTGAAATGGCATAACTTTTCTATGATTTGTTTAATCAGTACATTGAATATGGCCTTTTAATATCCCCAGTGTGCTTATGAAACATCAGAGTGTGTTCTCCCAAAGCATTCTTATAACCAGAGCTAAATTGGGTGAAAGTTGTGGAAATTGCTAAATTGAGTGGGGAGGATGCTTGCAGACATAAAACAAAGCAACCATATTCGTTTTATTTTGGGGTTTTTTTTACTGTGGAAAAACAATACGGACAATAACATTAGCATCATATACATGCATGCAGTTAGGCATGAGGATCACCATGGCAACACGTCATCCAAATGCAAAATGAGAGGGTTTCGTGTAAACTTAAAACAGGTGCACTTTCTGACTGCTAACTTTGAGCTCCTTTTTCCCAATGCCTCTGAACAGTAGGGCTACTACAGCACAAAACTAAAAATATCTCTTGGAGGGCCATGATGCATGTAGAGCCAAAGCCTCTATCACTGCAAGGCATGCGACCTTGAATTTGCCTGTTGTTATGAATTCACCTAGGAAATGAGTACACTTTAAATGCAACACTGTGTACAAAGTATTCCCAGCAAGATCAATCATGGTAGATGGTTTACCATATAATGGCCATGTTTATGAGCACTTAGAAGAAATAAAAAGTCATTTTATGATCAGCGATGGTGAGGTCACTCACATTGATTGCTTTCTATGTTTGTTCAATGGTGGAAACTACTGAGTTTTGTATGTGTATCTACTGTGGAGTAGTTTCATTTTCTGAATGGACAAGAACTGAACATCAGTTTAGTCATGTACCTACAATTTGAAGAGTAGAATGTGTGTGTGAGTGTGTGTGTGTGTGTGTGTGTGTGTGTGTGTGTGTGTGTGTGTGTGTGTATGTATGTGCATGCAATTAAAGGACAATTTTGGACAAGAAACAAAATGATTTTTTTTAACATGTAGACAAATAATTAAGGATTTAAAAAAAAAGGAAGTTACCAAATACTGAAGAGGGCAGGGGTGAGGGGGGGGGGGGGGACAGGGGAGGGGGAAGGGAGGACGACTGTAGTGGAGACTCCTGGGGAGAGTTTTCTTGAACTTGGTGACTCAGAATTTGACAACACAACATGTCCTCAATACAGCTCCCCCTGTACAGTACACTTGTAAAACTCATGCTTCCCCATGTTGCTTATTTAACAAATGAGCCACAAAACTTTTGGGAAATCCCTCCCCCCCCCCCCCCCCCCACACACACACACACATACACACACACCCATAAGGCTGATATAACCACTCCCTTCTCTTGCTTGTCTTGAATGTTATAACAGCCAAAATGGTTTTCAAATTATCAACTGATAAGGCAAGTACTATGGGGCAATGCATATTGTTGGTACTGATTTAACAGGTGCACTCGCATTGCTCTTATGTAAGTTGTAACAATGCCAAGAATTTTGGAGATGACAATGAGGTAAAGACATTTCAGGAATTCAACTTGAAGTACATGTATGTGTTCCTGCTACCTTAGTGGCATCAATGAGTCAGTCAGATCCATGCACTGCTTAGTCAGTTTTATAAAGTGTATGTTATTGCTAGGCACTGCCCACATAATTGGTGTACACGGACGACATGCTGTGACGTCACTGTGGGACTTGGTGTGCAACAATAGATATGCAAACAGTGCGTGGATGCAATCTTCTACCGAAGTTCATGACAAACAAACATCAAATCGCCATGAATTCAGAATGACATGGGTGTGTGACCCCAGCAGCAGCAGCAGCAGCAGTTGCACTGTATGCAGAATGAACTGCCACTAGGTCTTGGTGGGGTTAAAAGGACTCTACTAACTATACAAAATATATTTCAGATTCAGGACCACATAGAAAATTGTATGCACTCAAACACTACCAAAGTATGGTATCTGTAGGACTAAAAGATTTGCGTAACACACAACTCAGATTTTTTTTTTTTATTCACTAATGGTTGTCAAATTTTCTTGGCCTCAATTCTCACTTCTGATATGCGAGAAGCACTCATATGCATTTATTTTTTTTTAATAAAGTTTAGTGAATTAAGCATACCACCTTCCCATAGAGCAGCATAAACATATAAAGAACAATCCAGCATTTTAATATGGGGAAGGTCCCCTTCTCATCAGATTTATTGTTTCCCAACATTTAGAGTATTTTGCTAACTTAATCAGAACTTGATGATAACAAACCAGAGATAATTAAAACATATAAAATGATTCTAAAATACCCCAGAACTTGTTAGTTGAACTTGTCAACCTAGATCGTTATAGGTCAAGTCACATTTGATTTCATCACACAATATTGCAACTACATCCAGAATAAGATATTTCATGTAAGCACTGTGTTTAAAATCCAGTGGCATTTGAAGAGTAGAAGAGATAAGAAGTTGCTTCATTTGAGCCGACAATCCAGAACTTAGTACATTCTAGCATGTATTTTGCAAGGAAATCATTCTCTACATCCTGCTTTTCAGCAATTCAAATTTTAAGAATACGCAACAAACATGCACATAATGAAAAGCACAGTAATAAAGGCACTGAGCTAAAAGAGGACACATCACATTCAATTGAGAGTATTATTAAAATGGAATTCTTGCTTACATCCTATGGCCCACATATTTCACTTGTACTCTAAAATTGATGCAACTTATTGCTTGCATTCAATGACATACCACAAAATCCATTGCCTAAAAAAACAAAAACAAAAACAAAAACAAACAGTGAGGCCTAGCTAGGGGAATACAAGACATTGATGGATACTGAGTGTATATTTTTTGCGTTTGGTTATTTTTGTGTTTTTGTTTTTGTTTTTGGTTGATTTTTTTTTTTTGTCACGAGAAGAAGACCAAAGGGAAGCGTCTTAGCTCATTTTTACTCACTCAGTATAACCCTAAATGCAGCGACCTAAAAACAATCTCATGAGTAATTCACCATGCTAAACACGGCATCCAATAGAGGATACAGACATTAAGTCACTGTATGATGGGAAGATAGTTTAAACCCACAGAGAGCCATTTCGCGTAATGAGCATATTTTTTTCCTCTCTCTCATCTCATACTTTCTCTCTCTCTTTCCATTTCTGATTTCTGCAGACTCAGCTCATGGGAAATTTCTGTAATTCTTTGGAAAAAGACACAGACTTTAGGACGTGCTCACTATGGCTTTAAGACAGCATAAGTGGAAGACATGACCTGAAGGTAAGTTTTGAGAAATAGAACAAGAAAAAAAGGGAGAAAGAAGAAACTAATAAAAAGAAGAAAAAAAAAACTATTATTCTTTATGATCATGTTGCCCTCTCCATATATGCAGAAATCATAGAAAATGTGTGTAAGGAAATAAACCATTTCCATTCATATCCATTCATAGAAAATTTGATACTTTCTATTGAAATACATATACCTGCATATCATCACACTCAACAAAATATCCAGGGACATGATGTACTTAAATCTATAGCATGAAATACTAAGTCAGTCAAGTTCATTTCCTTGAACCTGTTATAGGGGAGCATTTACACTTGATGGCAATGGCTAACAAAGATCAGATTTCAACTTCTTATTGATACTCTGTATACCACTGAAGTTCATTGTGATTATCTTTTTTTAACCCGTTGAGGACGGGCTGATTTTGCTACAACAAACATTTCCCATAGACCCCTGCAGGAGTATACTCGGGACTCGTCCTCACCAGATTAAAGAAAGAAAGAAAAAAAGCTTTCATAGTTCTATCTAAGCTACGTTAAGTACTTCTCATTATGTTACTACTTTTAATGTATCTCATATCATATTTCTACTTGTGTTATTAATAATCACCGATTCTACACACAGTAATGCTGTTCAAGTTCTCTCCTTTCCATAATTAGCTATGCTTGATTTGGGTATTTGACTCAACATTCTCTTTTAAGATGATATCCGATATTTTGTCTGCAATGTGGTACTTTGCTATGAATAATGAATATGTGCAGAGATCTAATTTTGACACAACATCAACTATAAAGTAGCTGTGTATAATCAAAATGAATGAAAATTTAGAGAGTGATTCTACTAAACTAATGAGCTCATATCACTTGCTTTAAAGGATGTGTACAGTTCTGGTTGAGGTGAGGATTTAGCTTTTAACATTTTGCGAGATATTCAGAAACCACTTTATGAGATGTCAAAGAGCATGCAATATTTCTAATATTCTGACATCAAAAGTTTATTTAATGAAAATCGCTTTTGAAATGACTGAGATATCCAAAAACAAGGTGAAACAAAGAGATCCTAATAAAAGGCGTGGCCTGTCACCTTTTATTATCATAATATTATCTCAGCCATTTGAAAACCAATTTTCATCAAATAAACGATGAATCTTTCTGAAAATTACATGCTCTTTCATATTTCATAAGAGGTTTCTCATTATCTCACTTACGAATGTTCAAAACATGAATCCCCACCTCAACCAGTACTGTACAGTCCCTTTAAAAAGATTAATACAAAAAAAAAAAAATGCATGTAATGGACTACACAATGAGGAGAGAACATGCTGAGGGAAGGAATTTACTTGAGAAAGGTTTAAAATATTGATAACCTCCACTCAGATGATTGGAGTCAAGGATAACATCCTTATGCACTTGTCAATGTAATGACTCACCCCACTACCCCCCGGACATGGGTGCGTCATTTCCTCGTTTGGTCCGTCAAATTTGTGACCCAGATGTTCGTCATTTTACCAGCTTTGTCCGTCAAATTTTTGACCGAGGGGTGCGTCAAAATCCCATCATTGTCGGTCACATTTTTGACCGAGGGTTGCGTCATGGTACGTCACTTGGCTATGGAAAATAACACGCATTATTCTGAACCGAGGGGTGCGTCACTTGCTATGGAAAACTGCACGCATTTTTGCACGCTACCAGTACCGTCTACACGTACCGCGAGTGAAATTACAGTGAGCGTTTTCCCGCGGCAAGTGAAAATCAAAGTCGGGAAGCGTTTTGGAATAAGAGGGGAAAATGCTTGCCAGAATCTGGCAAGCAAATAATTTAAAAGCCACCCTTTCTCCTCACATTTTCTAAATAATGTTCTGTGGTGACAAAGGTGAATTTTTGACAGTAAAAGAAGCGGCAGCAGACGAAACTGCCTGCTGCATGCCATTTTCTGCTCGCGGGATTAGCCCGACAAGAGGCGCGACGCTGTTAGTACGTAGTGCGAATCTCTACGTACAGCGACGACTGGGCTGTGTGTACTCGCGGGAATGCCGTGGCGTGGTGTGTACCTGCGCTGCAGGATGCATCCACCGGACTAGCAATGGCCGCGCACAAACAGCGCATCTGCACACATGTGATTGTCATGTATGGATTGCATGCACAGAATACACACTATAAATACTATAAATGTACGGAATACTTAGTATGGTAGCATGCAGCAGCATGATGTACGGTGAATGACGGTACGGTGCTTACAGGGCCAGGGTAAGGGAAACTTGCCGAAACCTTTACAAATTATGTTCACGAACCAAAAGAAAATGAAATTGCTTGAATAAAACGTATGCAAAAATTGTTTCAGTATTTTTGGGGGTGCGTCAAATGTACCGAGGATGTCCGTCAAAAAAGTGACCGAGGTGTGCGTCACTTTCAACGTGTTGTCCGTCAAAAAAGTGACTGTGGTGTTCGTCACTTGCAGCGTTTTGTCCGTCAAAAAAGTGACTGTGGTGTCTGTCAAAAACCCGTGTTGTCAGTCAAAAAATGACCATGACGCACCCATGTCCGGGGGTAGTGGGGTGCGTCATTACATTGACAAGTGCATTACTTTTGATACTAAACACGACCATTATCTCACATAGGTCAAAGAAAATAGAGGAAGTTCAAATCTGACTGCTCACAAAGATTCACATTTTTTTTTCTCTCTATCTCTCTCTCTCTTTCAAGCCAGTTATGATTTACACAACCGACATGTATTGGCAGTTGCTGAAATGCAGCTGAATCTTATCAGGGCATGTAATTAGAAAGCCCATCTACTCCCTTAAATGGACTCACTCACTCATTACAGTCCATCCTGTGGCCCTGGAGTAGGTGGGTAGGTCCTAGCACAATGTGGATTCCCTGTTACATAACACAAATTCACATCCCCTATCAACAGTTAACAGTTATCCTATACCCATGTTCCTACACCATTGTCAATTTCAATGGGGTCCTACAGGGGGAGGCCGCTCTTGCTAATTCCAAAGGGATTAGGGAGACAAACAAGCCACATTTCTCTGATGGGAACCCAGAGGTAGGAAGGAGAGGGGATTAACTTTATTCAACATTCCAAGCCTTTTGGTTCCTATGGGGCGAAGCTGCATTCAGAGAATTACTGGCTAGTTCTGTGGCCATGGAGTTGCAAGGGAAATTTACGGACAATAACTACCTTAAACATAAAAGAGACAGGGGTAAAATCAATGCTCGGAGCAAAACTTTCAATGAGCACAGAAAAACGTAGACTTAAGCTACCAAGCTAAAAATACAAGCTAAATATTATCTATGCCTATGCCTGGTCAATTATGGAACTCTACTTTAAATTCACTTATTTCCATTTTTTTATCATTTAATATAAATGAAATAATTTGTAAACATAGATGAGGATCCTTACTCACTATGCATTGCTAAAATAATTTGGAGAAAATTATGTAAATGAACAGTTATCGTGGTGAAACTAAATGGGAAAAGCCTGTGATTGTAACGATATTCACTTTACAACCACACAACCAGCTCCAGCTGAAATTTAGCAGTGTCAAGGGAGTGACATACATCCCTCCTCATGAAAAACAAAAAACAAAAACAAAAACAAAAATAAAAAGGGCATTTTGTTATGTCAATGGTGCTCTTTGTAGAGGTTAAATTCACTCCTCTGCGACAAACACACCTGCATACATGCACACACACACACACACACACACACACACACAAAGCAGCCATAAAGAGCTTAGTCACCACTCACCGACTATATTACTAAGCATCTCTCTCCTTTACATTCAATATACCCAGTTTGGTTTATCAAATGGGGATATGACAATAGTAAAACATTAAATGACATTTTCTCCTTTGCCAAGAAGCCATTAGTCATGATGGAAAGGAATGGAAATCCAAAATGTAGCATACAAATGTAAATGGCATCAATATTTCATAGATCAGGTTGTACAGAATAAAACATGTGGGGTTTAAGTAAGAGGTCTAAGTCAAAACATGAGAATATTGCCATAATTGTAAGTTATGTAAAATGTAAAATCCATTATGTAAAATCCATATGCCATCAGAGAAATCAACCACAAAAACTATCCAATCTTGTGCATTCTCATAAGAATGATTCTAAACCATTGTTGAAGGATTGCTTTAATATTTGACTGTGTTTTTTTTTTTCTTCAACATCTCTTCATTTGCCTGTATAATATACATTGGTGACAAACATATCCTCTTCAACTGAATTTGTACCAAGTAATGAAATATATTCCAATGATATCACTGCACCGGCTCACTAGCTTTTAACATGCAATTTAATTTCATCTGATCTTTAGTACCGAGGATGTTACATGTATATTATTGTTTACTTTCAAAAGAAAAAAAAATGTTATAACAGGAAAATATCACATCAATTACTGGAAAACATAACATTTACCTTGAAAGAATTATGTTAGTATCAAGAAACGTTTTTAGAAACATCGAAATAAGAAACACCTTTGAATTTACAAAAAAAGAGAAAATAAAAAATAACACAATATGAAAACATAATGTACTAATAAAGGGATATAAATTGAGACCACTGTACTTATTTGTCACTTATCACGGATCAGTAAAAGCAGAAATCTGAAAAGCCCAGAGTCTCTCATAAAGTGGTACCCGTATTTCCACCTGAACTTGATTTGAAAATATTTCGGACTATGACATACATTGTAATCTTTCATACACAACTGAAGGAGAGACAAACAAGGAACTGCATTTCATTGACCATACATGATAAGAAACTCAGAGACAAAAATGTGCTTTAGTAATGCTTTAAACATTTTGTTTTCTTTTAATTTCAACCTTGAGAAGGCAGTTTGGGCGATTTGCAATATTTCCACTAAAAAAGAATGTGCACACTGTAAACAGAGACATGAACAGGATCATGCTCTTTCTTGGAAACTCAGGTTGACCAAGGAGGTAAGCCTTGGGTTGATCAATGTCGCAGCCTCAAATGTACTACGTATCTCATGGTGTCTGCAAAAACCCTGCTGTTTGTCATGGAATAAACAATTCAGAATACACAGGTATGACGAGGCAAAACACTGTAAAACGAGGAATGTTCGCGTGCATTTTAATTTCGTGAATTTCGCGAGCGCCAAGATTCGCGAAATTAAAATGCACGCGAAAGTTCTTGTCCACACTGTATGCATTGAATGCCAGTGGCAGTTCGCGAAAATTTCATGCCGCAAAAAAGGCCATCAGCTTCAATTCGCGAAAAATTCATGCCGCGAATATATCATGTTTTACAATAGATGGCTATTATATATGAATGTAATGCACATACAACAAATTTTAATCTGCTGCAATATGAAGTAAAATTTAAATATATAGTAAAATATGGTTATGAGATGAAAACACAATAGCTGAAATAAAAAATGTACATGGCCTCTGGAATTATTTGTCCTTTTTTTTTTAAGTAACACAGGTAATCAAAGTCTACCATGTTCCATATTTCACTGATCTACTTCACTTTTTAAAATTAGATAGAGAAAAACATTTATTAATTGCATACAGACCTCACCAAAGGTATAATGCACTATACAAGAACATGTGCATTGATTGTTATCTACCTAAAAGGGAGAGTGGTTTTATGCAAATGAATTAAAGACAAGGAAAATATATCAGTGGAAGCTAACATTATTGCCTGCAGATGTGAAAAATTCCTACAAAGATATCCTCAGCAAGATTCTGCGACAGAATTTGTAAGTGATTTTTTTTTTTCCTGGAGCTAGTACGACAATATGACAATATCTATTTCTTCCATCTAACAAGAGGGCAGATCTAAGAAAAGTCATAGAAATATGTTTCTTAAAGTGAATAGGTAATATTTTGTATGACGGAAAATTCCAAGAAGTCTCTTTGCAAGCAAGACAGTCATTTTAAGAAGCCCAACGCTTTCTTATGTTAAGATCGAAATATATGTTAGGCTTCTATGATTATGACTTTTAAAAAATCTTTTTCATCACTTCTTTTTTTTTTTCTTCTTCTTCTTCTTCTTTTTCTTTTTTTTTCTGATTCATAGTTTTTACATCATTGCTTTCAAATCAGGGGGCTGTACTTTCGGTTAATGTACATCCCTCCTCACTGAACAATATCTCATATCTCATTTTTTTTTTAATGGTATTGTTATCTACGTATCTCATTGTTTTGTCCTTGGAAAACTGTTTGAACTGCCAACAATAAAGCAATGGAGTAAACAACAGAAAATGTTGTTTGCGGCCTTCACTTGAACCACATAATTCCAGTTGGAAGCGTTCCAGGTGGTATGTGCTATAGACACCATACAGACTACATGATGTATTGATTTGGACTTGACCCTGTACTGCTGCAGTGACGAAGAGGATGTCAGTGTATCTGACAGCAGGAAATGAGAAAGACAGGGTTGCTCAGCCACCCATCCCTAAATATATGATAGAACTTTGCAGGAGACTTTGTCCCCACAAAACACACACAAGTCAGCCCAGTTGTTACACATCCCACTTGCCCTCTTATTGGGGGCCACTACAACCTACTGACAGGCCAGTAAAATGTATGGGCACTTGCCCGTTTGAAGTACAAGGTCATTGCCAAAATGCCCATTTGGGAGAGTGGTTAACACATAGCTGTAGTAAAGCCCTGTTTACATGTAATGTATTATGGTAGTCCAATGTATGACTGTAACCCGAATCATTAATCCAATATATGCATCAGATTACAAAATCAATGACCACCCATCAATCCTCTTTACTCACTACTAAATTATTCAGAAAAAAAAAAATGTTTATACACAAAACCACACACATGCATTTATTGTCCTGACATTGCTCAGAATATTTCCAGATGAATACAAAACTTTGCTAACATTTTCCAAATTGACCAATAAAGACTACTAAGTGATGCACAATGAACCACCACAATCAGAAGACAGTCTGTACCACCTTTCTTCCTCTCTTATTCACGCTGGTTAGGTCAAGCATTTTACACTAAAAAGATACCAACCTTGACCTATTGTGCCATATGCATTATATATTTATGAATTATAGATTTGTAGGGGTAAAGGCAACTCACGCATCATAATGATCTCGCTATTCAATCACAAGCACTCTTTGTCTTTGTTATGCAACATTTGGCTTAAATATACATTTTCATTCCAGAGTTTACATCTCTTTAATTACCCACAAAATAATTATGATACTACACGACAAGATACTTTTTTTCTTCTATAATTCACCTTATTACAATGTACATAGCAAATATCAAACATGATCAACAAACAGCTCAAGTTTGGAAGTTTTATGGTGATGCCACCTATCCAGGCTACATGTTTACCTAATTTTTAGCTGATGATATCATTCCTGTCAATAAGGCTTCCTACACTGATATAATCTTCAAATAAGAGTCTTAGTTCTGAATGTAACCCTGCCATGTCTGAACCTCCTCCTCCCCCTGCCATTTTATCACAAGCAAGGCAATAGTTCTATAAACCTTGTCTAAATATCATCTGGACATTAGCTGGTTGTAATAGGATATTACAGCTATCTACTGTTCTTGCAACAAGTGGAAAATGTCAAATTTACTCTATATGTAAGCTAGCTTTAAATTTTGACAGGAGATACCCAGGAGAGAAAGAGAGATAGAGGAAAAAATGGGCATTACACGTCCATTTCTCACAGAAAACAGACCTCAACAGCACTAATCTTATTTCTACTTGCATATGGCCAAAGAGTTAACATGGTAATAACTGAGTAGTGTATCTATGACATGATGAATTCTAAGCAGTAAACATTAAATGGCTGTACATATTCAAATATATTACAATTTCTATATGTTACATTGAGTAGGTCTACTGCAATATCATGCCGATACTAGTTTCACTGACATTTACAGAACATAGGGCCTACTCGAGATCAGTAACAGCCAGCAAATTGTTCTGGCCTTGATCTGTTGGAAGGATGAAATAAGTTCTTCATAATATTCTTGCAAAGTCACCATTTTGTAGTTGTGGCATTTTTCCATGACACGTTTGTTTGTTTACAGTGATTATCACACACATTCATCTCATTTCAATAAGGTTCATTCCATTTCGGAAGGATAATCTTCATGATTAAAATATCGAAATCAAAAGAAACTATCGCTATAAATAGCAAGGGGATATCAAATCAGCCATCATTCATAGTTTGTTTCTCTGCTACGGAGTACTAGTGAATCAAAATCTGGCATTCCCATGGTCACAGAAAAAACCAACAGGAAGTTTTTGAGTGGCATAATGCTGATAATGTCTAGTCAAATTAAAATGAGACTAGTGAGTAGGCCTAGTCCACATGGTCAGGAAAATGACCATGCTTAGCCAAGGACCTTATTAGGGGGTCGAATCAAGAATTTACCTCGGTAACTAAACTCTGTAAAAATGCAGCAAGGACGAGTGCTAAGCATGCAATGGCCATTGTGCGAACATCGGCCTACGAACCGTAGGAACGGGGAGGGAGAACATGGGTATACATGGTGTTTTCACGTCACTATCCTGTAGTACTACGGGTACGGGACCTACCTACACATACACACCACCACACACGGCACACTACCCCGACATTCAAACCGTGCGCATTCTGTTTAATACCGAATGTCCACTTCCTCGCATGCTTTATTGTTCGACCGTGACCTCACCCATGTTTCAGCTTCGGAAATCTTCGACAAAACAACATTAACTTCCACGAATATCTTCGCCAGGCATTAAAGTAATCACACATCTACGGAAAATCGCATGAATACTTACCTATCATGGACGTTAATGTGTCGCTTTTTCGATTTCATGTCCAGGGTCCTTTGAAGTCCAACTCCAATCGCCCGCCATGATGCAAGGACCGCTGACCTCGAGAGTTGACCTTTAATGAAACGCCCTAGCTGGTCAGAAAATGTGCGCCTTTTCTCACTGTGCACTTCGTTCAACAGTTCCGAAGCCAATGAATGATGCCGACGATGACCGCCAAAGCTTAGTCTAAAAATTTCAGACTCAGGATGAATTACTGCACCGTAGAGTCAGATGTCTTCAAAAAATAATGGACACCAGCCCGACACGAAGTCAACACAGTCGCCGGAGCATTTCTTAGTGATGTGCATTTTCGAGCTTACAGAAATACCTTGTATTGTACTCATTTTGGTATCCATAATTGGTGATAAACTTTAGTAAATGTGTTGGTGGTACTTGCGTTGGTTTTGTGTTTTTAGGGTAGGGCCTTTTTTGTTTTTAACTGATAATTGTTCTGTTTAGAAAGAAGTACACGACTAAGTGAGTAGCAATGGATATAGGCATTCAGTGAACAATTGAGCTATTGAGATGAATATAGATTGGTAGATCGTTATGTGTACGGTTACCTATAGCTCTCCTTATACAGTCACTTGACTCACATTCGAATGAACTATAAGTTTTTCATCGTGATAATTAATGTCGTTATTCTGAGACGAAACTATATGATTGAACAGATTCTACATAAGCCACACTCCTTTTTAATTTTCATGACATTGGTAAACATCATTACAATGAAATGTGTTGTCCACAGATCGAGTTCGCGGAGAGTGTTGTGGAACAATAATTTAAAAAGTCGCATTTTTTTAAAATCAATATCATGGAAAATGAAATAAAAATTGAATCTATCTTTAAGTTATCGTCAGTATAAGGGCTTATTCTAAACCTGATTTAGCGAAATTCTGGTTTGCTTTCGTGGTAAGAGGTCGAATGTGTAGGCCTAAAAGTTATACGTAAAATACATCGCATCATGTACAAGCATGAAACAGATCATATTTCCGTGTATTGAACAACTGTCAACGACATCCACACTCACTTTTTAAAAGTATTCCAATTCTATGATTTCTGTACTCAAATACTCTGAGTCGTTAAATGATTGTTCGTATTTTGTAATTTCTTGCACAATGAAAGTTTCCCCTTGAGTCAGACATTATGCACGATATTGCTCAAAGCTTCATTGTAATATTTGGGATTTATTCTTGGTGGGGGGGGGGGGGGGGTGGGGGTAACCTTCGTAACGACTAAAAGTGATGATCTAACAATGCTGAACAATACGCTATCTGCTATCACATCCACGGTGTTGTTCTTTTTCATTTCATTTGAAACGTCTACAAATCACACCATTTTTAGGAAGAATTATGCAAAGGTCGATGGAGGGCTTGAACGGCGATTCAACTTTACTTTGGGATAGTGTTTTACTGTACATCTACTGGTGGTATATCATCATGCTCTGAACATTTTGTGCTCAATGCCCAACGAGAGTTTGGCAAAAGGCAAACGCTTTGAGTATGAGCAAAATTTAACTCAATTGTTGTATTACGTCACATTTTATACTAACAATCCCGCTGCCGCTGAATGGGTATGTATCGCAAGTATAGTGATGACCGGAGGTAGCCCTAAGATCGAACAGTTGAACTGGTTTACAGGGAAAAACATTCACTGCGGAATGGATATGTATAGAGTGAGACGATGCATGCAAGTGTTTTGTTCGCTAAGACTAATCCTCGGAAACCTACTTAGAATGCCATGGATTCGTTCCGTGTTTGCACAGTGCACATTGAGAACCGCGGGCTCTGAGCATTACTCCAAATACGACGTTTGATTTGAATGACTCACGGATGGTATAACGGGTGGGGGTGGAGTTTTACTGCAGGACAGTATGTCACTTTCCCAGCTGGCTGCTATATCAAATGGACGCTTGAAAATTGCTTACTGTAAACTCCCACACTCACTGTTAGTCATCCGCTCGTTCAAATAGTTCTTGAAAATACTAGTAAACGTCATTGGATTATTCCAGGAAAAGAGATATATTTCTACTTACATGTTGTGCAAGAACAAAATATTTTCAAATACTGAAAACATAATGTTATCCACAATGATTTCAGCTATACACCTATCATAATTTCACTGATATCTCAGTTTTATTTTGTGGTGCTCGGCGAAAATTCCCGTATTGTTATTTGTCTTAACTAGACACGTGCTTTGATGGAAAATTACATTATCTTAAGGGGTGTACATACAGAGTACACTGGTTTGCAAAACTGTGCTGACAGGAAATCAAACTTTCTCGTTTCTTTCCCAACTAGATAAAACACCCTCGAGACAATACGTCTTACAACATCTCCACATGTTTCTAAATTCCTAATGAGATTACAATATATTGGAAATCTATTGAATATGTATACCAAATCGTTAATTCACTGTTCCAGGTGATTGAGAAAAACAGTTATAGAGTTCAAAGTTCAAAACATCTTTGAAAACTATACATATACCAGTTTAAAAGTAACATAATGATTGTTCGCCCATGACCTATAATATGCAACTGTTATTATTGTCTCAGTCATTATCTTTTCCTGCTTTTCTTTTATTTTCCTCTAAAGTGTATGGAGACCTTGCCAAAGGTATTACGCGTTTTAAGAACGGTAATAATGATAGTAGATTCAGTATTCAGCAATCCAGATCAAACGTAGAAAAAAAAAAAAACAACTTTACGAACAAGAAGAGGAAGAGGAAGATCATACTGAGGATGATGAGCAGGAAAAAAGAAAACAAGAAGAAACCAATCTTTGACACAAAGCATTATACAAACTTTTGATGTACATTACAATCTTTATATCCAATCTTTATATCCAATGCAAGTTCTTTATTTATCTGTGTCCTTTACCGGGCTCCGAATTCTCCAGCTGACTTTTTTGCAAAATTGGAGAGGAATATTGATGAAGTTAATTTGATATCAAATAATATAGTGATTTTGGGAGATTTTAATTGCAATATGTTGGTGAAAAGTAGACTGAGTCAGAATATTAATGATTTATGTACATTATTTCAATTGGATCAAGTAATTAATGTACCCACTAGAATTACACCTAATAGCAGAACATGTATTGATTTGATTATATTACCTAAATGTAAACGTTTTATCAGAAAAGGTGTTATATCGATTGGAATAAGTGATCATTCTCTTGTATATGTAAATCTGAAAGATTCAATAGTTCGTAAAAAGCCGTTCGTTAGTAAGTGTCGAAATTTTTGTACAGATCATTTTTTGAGAGATTGTGAAGATACGTGCTGGGAAAATGTTTACGAAAATAATGATATAGAATCCGCTTGGAGTTATTTTTTGCAAAAAATTACCGCATTGTGTGATAAACATGCACCTGTTGTTTCTGTTAGGAAAAGGTCGGGAAGAGCACCCTGGATAAATGAGGAGTACATTGCATTAGCACGTCAACGTGATTATATGAAGAAGAAGTTTGATGAAACACACCTTGATTCTTATTGGACTGAATATCAGAAAGTACGAAATAAAGTCAATAATTTGAATAAATATTTGAAAAGAAATTATTTCACTAAAGAATTTACTGATCATGCCAACGATCCCCGTAACACATGGAAGAATTTGAAAAGGTTGACCGGTAACAAAAAGAGTCACTGCGTCGAATTACGTAACGGTGGAGTTGTTACTACGATGCTTCTGAAATCGCTGACGAATTCAAATGCTTTTTTACCCACGGGGTTAAAAGTGCTCGGATAGACTCGTCTCACCAAACCCCTTTCATTAATAAGTTTTTTATTTTCTCGGATGTTACATGTGAATTTGTACAAAGGGAATTGCTTAAACTTGACAGTGGTAAATCATGTGGTCTTGACAACCCTATACACCCGTATCTTTTAAAGATTGCTTCGTCCTTTATCTCCGAACCGCTTACTTATTTGTTTAATTTGTCACTTCATTCATCAATTATACCTTCTGATTGGAAAAAGGCTAAAGTTACACCTGTATTCAAGAGTGGAAATAAGGACAATGTTATCAATTATCGACCCATTTCTGTTATATGTCACGTCATGAAAATTTTTGAGAAAGCTGTATATGAGCAAGTATAAATGATTACTTCATTTCAAATAACTTATTAAGTGATTGTCAATCTGGATTTCGCCCAATGCATTCAACAACAACTGTATTACTGGATTTAAATGAATATATTCTAAGGAATATTGACGAAGGTTATGTTACAGGATGTTTGTTTTTAGATTTCAAACGAGCTTTTGACTCAGTTTCACATATCATTTTACTCAATAAGTTATTAAGATATGGTTTTCATGACGTTGAACTGAATTGGTTTAGAAATTATTTCCTTGATCGCCAACAATGTGTATTTTTTCAGGGAATATTGTCAGAATCTCGAAATATTGAAGTAGGAATCCCACAAGGGTCAATATTGGGACCTCTGCTTTTTTATATATTCATAAATGACATGTGCAAGTTGTCATTTTTACATAGTACAAAATTGTGTTTATATGCGGATGATGCTGCAGTTTTTTGTAAAGACAGAAATATTAATGTTGTTTCTAGATCGTTGCAAAAGGAGTTTAAGAAGATATGCAAATGGATGGAATTGAATGTTAAGAAATGTAAATGTATATGTTGATTGGTACAAAACGGAGAGTCAATAATGCTGTTTCATTTATCAAATATAATAAGGACATAATTGACCAAGTTCATGAATTCAAATATTTGGGTGTTGTATTGGATGAGTGTTTCACATGGAATAAACAAATTGAGAAGGTATATGTGAAGGTTTCTAAAATCATAGGGTATATTCGACAGTTAAGAAAGAACATTCCACGAAATATTTTAATTATGTTATATAATGCATTAATCTTGCCGCATATTGATTATGGGGATTATGGGGCAGAAGTTCAAAGTGCAATATCAAGAAATTACAAAAATTGCAAAATAGATATGCTCGTTTGGTTTTAAATGCTGATTTTTCAATATCCAGTACTACTCTTTTAAGACAATTAAACTGGCAAAAGATTATACAAAGGAGGCAATACCAAACGTATCTTATTATGTATAAATTGATCAATGATATGGTGCCAGTGTATTTAAAAGAAATATTTGTTTTTCGTCATGTCAATTTGCGAACTCGATATGCACTCTCTTGCCCACTAAAAATCAATACACCCCGTACGGAATATTATAAGAGATCTCTGCATTATCAAGGGTCAAACCTTTGGAACGACTTACCTCGTTTTATGCAATAACAAGTTTTGTCATCTTTTTCTATATTTAATAAGCAGAGTAGAATCTTATCTCTCAAGTTTTAACCCTATTGTGATATTTTACGAGGAAGAACAGAGTGCAATACATATTATGTTTATTTTTATGACACCGGGAACTGAGATATCATTTGTTTTGTTGTTGTTGTTATAGTTGTTTGTTAACTCGCGTTATATTTTCTCGGTTTCTTTCATTCTTATTCATGTTGTATTTTTATCATAGTATAATTTTGTAACACACCCTTTTTTTCTATCTGGTTGATATGTTTACGTTTGTTTTGATTGATTGTAACGTTGTGCATTTGAATATATGTTTTGTATCTTTTTATTGTGCAGGGCCCCTTGGTAGAGCAGTTTTTTAACTGAAAGGGCTACCCTGTTGAAATAAAACGGAAATGAATAAATAAATAAATATCCGAAAGAAAGCTACTCGGTGATTAATAAACATTTGAATACTATAACGATTTACATCTTGTATATCGTTTTTTTTTTATAACATCTGCTCTGCGTTGTTCCAGCTTGTTGTCTGATCCTACATGTATTGTATGCGATGACACTCGTCTTTAATTATTGTCATAATCTCTTATACAGAAATGATATTCCATGTGTTAAAACACCTTGTTTGTTTTTGACGCTGCATGCCAGCAGGAACTTGATACATTGTTTTTATTGCATACTTAGAAAACAAAATGAAAGTGTATGAAGGTGTATTAAAAAAAATGAATATATAACAGACCTTCAATATCAATCCAACAGTGATGAGGCCTTTTACCCTGGTCGCCCTTTTTTTAACTATTTTATAAAGTGTCTGCACTGTATATTTTGTGTTTTGTTGGTTACGTCAAGGGAAAATGCTCCCCTCCCCCCCCCCCCCCTTGATGAGAATAATTTCTGGGAGGGAACCTCGAAAGTCATGTATTTCTTTTTTCTTGTATGTTTGTGTGTGTGTCCGTCTGTCTGTCTGTGTGTTTGCTGTGTGTTTGCGAGCCAAAAGCCATGCATACGTGTGTGTGTGGGGGGGGGGGGTGCACTGCAGCCCTTCCCCCACCATAGCCATCCACCCCCGCCGCGCCTCTTCCGAAATAGTGCTGCCCCTGTGTGTTGCTATATACTAAACAAAAGATAGAAAATTCCTCCTCACACACTCGTAAGGCCTGTTACTAGAGAGTTGAAATTCAGGACAAAAAAGAAAGTCGACAAAATCTTCTGCTGCTTATTAGAACAGCCTATACGAGTAGATATTCATGGTCTCGCGAAATTGAAATTCAGTTAGATACTCGTATAGTTTATCAAAATTCATGGATGGCTGCTGTAGGGGTTGAATTAGTCATACATATTTGACGAGTAAAATTATATTCATTATGGATTCATACATAACATGCTCAGCTATACAACTTCACTGATAGTCACGTACAACTGATGTTGCAAAAATATTCTTTGATCAGTCTACTGTATAATATATATAGCGTATAAGTCTTTAATGTAATAATAATTGCAACTTATACATCGTCAATAAAAAGCTAGTAGTCTATCAAATATTCACTTCTTGTATAACATAATGTGCAATATACTCTTCTGAAATCTTATATCCCACTTCTCTTCAGTAAACCGACTTTCCTGTTTCAGAACTTCTTCTATATGATTCTAAATCCAAGATGTACTGTGATATCGTTTTTTACTTTGAAAAAGTAATATCAGTTACGAGCTATTTTCAAAATGAGTTCTTCCGCTCTCATATTGACGCAAACCATGCTTTGGATTGACACTTTTCTTTTAGGAGCTTCTACATATTTTGCAATTTTGTATCGTTTTCACGTTATGATTATGATTATGACAATGCATCATACTGATCACAAATAAATCGATACTAATCTTATCAACTCTTAAAATAATAATATAATATCATATCTCTATCTTTTAGGCCTGCTTTTAGTTGATATTCATTTTTTTTTCTTCATGATGATAAATGTCTGATGAAATAGATATGCATCAGTTACTTTGATAAATGTAATGCTTATTTTATAGAACCTTCTCGAATGGTTTCCAGGATAATCTATTATAACAGGAAAATGCATTATGCTGAACATTAACTAATATGAGATGATAAACATGAGGAGTTATGAATTTAGCACACTATTTTCTAACACATCTATTGTGCTCGGTCCTCATAGATTTTCAACCTCAGCATTTTAACCAATGAAATGGTATATTTTTTTAATATCTGCACTGACAGCAGACACTTCAACAATAGACTATATTAGTATGACGTTTTACATCCGGAACTCGACACTCCCCCCCCCCCCGAATAATGGCCATTTTACTTTGGTTCTCTGGTATTATCATGTCGTCTGAATCTCTTCCTGTGAAATGGACATGCGCCATTCTTCCTAAATTTTGACATATGGAATTATTGACATTTGAACCTCCTTTCGCTATGTTTCTTGGGATGCACATCTAGCCATGACAATGTGCTCTGAGCTCTATATTACTAACATAACCACAACGTGCAAGTGCAATTTCGAAAGGTCTTAATGTATTTATTCTCTTTTGATTATTT
This sequence comes from Diadema setosum, assembly GCF_964275005.1. Classification (NCBI taxonomy): domain Eukaryota; kingdom Metazoa; phylum Echinodermata; class Echinoidea; order Diadematoida; family Diadematidae; genus Diadema; species Diadema setosum. The sequence goes on along the minus strand of NC_092702.1, from coordinate 24,747,364 downwards.
GGATTGACATTGTGGGCACTGAATGTTTCCATGGGATTTTCCACGTGAAATCTTGTTACCTCTACCTGTCCTGCTTCAGCATCGTTACCTTTGATATTTCTGAGTTTTCACTTTGGCCTGGTCTTGATATTTCCCTGCTTGCGCGAATAACTTCTCTCATGTAACGTATATAATGGGGATATACACAGAGCAGGCTTTGATCTTTTACACATCTCGCGGGGAATCTATTTCAAAACAGGTTGATCGTATCAACTCATAAACCAGCAGTAAAAGATTGAAGAAAAAAAAAACCCAACAACAACAACAAAAGGAACCGTGCGTTTAACATACAGAGAAAGATGGAACACGCTCCGCACTACTTGTACGTGTTTGGAAAGCAGTTGAAGCAAAGCGGTCATGGTTATTTTTGAAGGAGCCTCATTGCCGCGTTTTCCCCCTCATGACCATATTGTTTACTGTATCAAACCCGTCATGACTGTATAGCTGTACGTGGAGAATCCTTGACCGCGATCCGATTTCAACATGACCAGTTGCATAACACATTTATCCGCCAGTCTCCGTCCCCACCCCTCCCGCTCTTCCTCTCTCATTACCCCTCACATACCCAAAGCCTTCTCCATTTTCTGTATTAATTCCTCTTGTGCTGACATATTCTATAATACGGGCCGTTTATCTCGTTGACTCAGTCAACGGAAGGAAGTACTCAAAAGTGCAATATATGCATCACAATATAATATACCGTACATCATGAGGACGAAATGGAAAGTCACATTATCATACAACACACATTAATTCATTATTCTCCTAACCAAATGTTCTTTCTATAATCATTCAGTATATTTAGCTTCCACTCACAGCGTGCTTATAGCAAGGCATATTTTTAATGGTCAACATTCAATTATGGTTCTACCAAGGTATCTATACCTACACATAAAATATATAGGCTTTAATAGCATAGTGAGCCCTAACCCGCATAAAGAACGTTTGGTATTGACATCAGCATTACGCATTTTGTTTCGGCTGCTTTTCCGCTAATTCGAACTCCAAGATCATGGTCTCACATGCACTGACCACTGGTCAGGGATGATGATCTATATATGATGTCATGGTGATCGGATGTGGGGCGGAGATTGGTTTGATGAGTGTAACACGTGACAGGACAGTCCCAGGAGACAACTAAGGATGTCTGCGCGCCGGCAAACATGGCCGTGAAGATGAGTCCGCTCAAATTCAAACCATCATTTCTCTGTCTCTCCATGTTGTATGCATTCTCTCCACATAAATATATCATAGTCCTCCCTCTTTCCTCTCATCCCATATAGCTTCCTTTCATCGCCTTCTTAAAAGGCAATATACTTTTGTTTTTCTTGAAGTAAAAAACAAGAAAGCAAGCAAACAAACAACAAATTATGTTCCCAAGACCAATAAAGATATTGATCATTCATATTTCTATTCACCTATACCTATGCGTATTCATATTTGTCCATTTGTATAATATAATTCACCAATGTTTATTATCAATATAATTCATCTCTTCATAAATAATGTGCTGTGTTTTACTAGCAGTTATAGTATATTCCATTTGTGAATCAACCATTTCATTTTATGTCAATTTGTATACCCCCCCCCCCACTTCTCTATGTCCCGATTGTATCAGTAAATAAGTATAGAGATATAGGGCCCTACTTACTGACACATAAATATAATCTGTAAGAACGTGAAATCGTGAACAGGTATGCCTATTCCGGATAATATTTTAGCCAGAACATTGAGAGTGCGTATTATACGCGGGAGGGACATTACTATCTATATAGTATATGGTCAATATCTGGCATATTTTGAATACATATCCCTAATCACATGCATGATTCAAACCATGATATGAATGGTTTCGCTTTGCCCTCGTCGTTCATAACGGTATAAGTGACTTCGGTTGACTTTATATCCTATACGGCACCTGGCAACAGCCAAGTTCGGGATGAGAGATTTGAATTGGTTATTCCGTCCAGTGGAGTTTGTATAATATTATACCATGTCATGTTTGTTTTAGCTTTATGACGTGGTCCAAAGTGCACACTGAAGATCATGTTTTATTGATAATATAGTGAACGCAAGAAGTATCTAGGTGAAATGTCTTTGGGCATACTATAAACAAACATGGTCGAATCTGTCCATTAAGATACATATTTATACAAGTTCAACGACATGGAAAGGGTTGTCGTTGATGTTATTTTTTTTTTGTCTATCATAAGGGAGGTCTAATGAGGGTGATTGATAGAGATTTTTGTGCCAAATCGAGAGATTAATATAGGTATAATATCCATAACTTCGACAAAACCAAAGAAATCATTGATCCCAATATAATAGCGCAATCTGTCAGGCTTACGTCACTGCCATTCCAGGGCTCCACACTAACTTTTATTTTGGTGGCCCAAAGGCAAACATCCGACCTTTTTTGGTGGCCCGATCAGGCCACCAAATTCCTCATTTCTGAAATTTTGGTGGCCCGACGTGCGTTTTTGGTGGCCCCGGGCCACCGGGCCACCGTTAGTGTCGATCCCTGCATTACCCCTTATCCTCAATTACCAAGTGAAAACGCACTTATCCTTTTTCATACGCAAAACTATATTCGTCATTAGTATATAAAATATACAGTACTAGTTGCAGGTCGAACAGAATTTAGAAAATTGAAGTCTATATGTTTCGTATAATGTCATTGTGTTTGCCTTAATGAAAGTATTCCCACAAAATCATATCTTTTTTTTTAAAGTCATGACATTTATTCACATGTTTATCTATCTTCCTTCGAAAAAGAGAAAATGTATTTTTCAAGAAAAGAAGTGGTGAAATGTGCCCATTGGTCTTGAGCAAACTAATTGTGTCACCAGTTTTGGGCACTTTGTGAGAATATAAATTATGTTTAAAAAAAAAAACAAAACAACAACAACAACAACAACCCGGATTTCAATTTTGATCAAAAAGTCATAATCTAAGATTTGTGAGATTGACATATCTTTATACGATGTTTGTGTATAATCTTTTTTTTTTTTTTTTTTTTTTTTTTTTTTTTTTTTTTTTGGGGGGGGGGTCTTGTACAAGTTTTTTTTTTTCTTTTTTTTTTGTGGTGAAGATGAGTCTTGTGACACTGAACGAAATGCGAATAAAGTAATAAACAATGTGTATGTGTGTGCGAGTTTTGATGAGTCAAATACAAATTAATATCAAATACATATTACTTTAATAGCAGTGTTATATAATGGCTTGCAGCCTGATTTTATACGTGCGGGATAGAGACATAGCGTGTAGTTCAGTATTCTGTCGATATTCTGGCCGATGTGGGCTGAAATAACTGTTTGAGCTGCCATATGGGATGGGCTAGTTTGAGTCAATAACATTAAAACATGTCAAAAGCGGCCGTAACGACAGTGTGAAACATAGGACGGCCCATTCATCACAATTTAGGGGGAAGTATCACATTTGTGTGGGCTAATCGAAGAATATTACATAACTTTCCAAGAAGGGTTTCAGCAAGCGAACTACAATACAAACCGAATACATGTGCGTCACATACTTCGTCTATCCATTGATCCCCCGCATTCACAGTCTCAGCGCAGTGTATTCATTTTCAGCAGCCTAGGCGGTCGCAAATGTAGTGGTGCTGGTACTTTGCGTAGGTCACTGAAATGCAAGGCCAACACATACTCAAGGCACACGTAGGTTACGTAATCGCACTAATGTGAATAATAGCTCATGGTTCAAAGCACTGCAGGAATCAATAGATGTTATTCAAGATGTCCAGCACAATGGGTGAGGCTCATAAAGGAAACCACTCGAGTGGCAGGCCAACTGTGTATTATGCGCACTCGCTAGGTTCTTTGCACGGTTAGATTGTCAAAGTCGTCGAAAGATGCCAAATGAGAAAGTTTAAATCAAGATGAGATTAGGAAGATCGGGAGGATTTCATACTTCAGAGAAGACGAGAGTGTAAATCTGAAGTACTGACTTGCATGGATGATCCAAAGAAAGAAAGAGTAATCAGACATTTCGGCAGCAATCTTTATGTCTAACAGCCCTTCTTTTCTTGGCTCTGCCATTGTTTGATTGCGGAGAATATAATGTTACGTAATGATTCGCGCTGGGCATGCGTTTCTCGTTTGATGGACGAGAACGTTTGAGACAGCGAACGCTGTAATGTAACACAGGGCGGTTTTTTGGTACTTTGCACACAAAAAGCTCACAAAAGGCCACATTCAAAGCCGTCAGTAAGCGGAACGCGCGGGAATGGGTAGGCCTAACCATTGAAGATACAATTGTATTGTCCACTGCTCTCCTATCGAGTGAAAATGAGACAAAGGGATGATAAGGGTTCCAAACAGGGGGCTCCAACATTAAGGGGGATGAAATGCATCGTATTTCGTTAGATAATATCGTGTTATGGCTAATGAAAGGAAGAAAAAAGGTTCGTAAGGATCCTTCATCAGAAGATTACACTAGATATTTCAAGATGTAGGCCTATGTTTATAATCGTGAAGCGTGATGTCATGTTAATGAATGTTGCATGACAACTGGTGTATGAATTTAACTAGGGGCCTACTGGTCCTACATGACCTTGTGTAAGATAGGCCTAGATGCATGTATGTGCATATGTATGTATGTATGTATGTATGTATGTCATGGCGTTTATTTCCATTTCAAATCACAGATGAAACATACAAACAATCATATATAAACAAAACAACAACGACATCAAAATTACAGCCATGAATTGTTACAGATTGCAACTTAACCAGGCAAAAGTAAAATGGAAAGTGGTGTGCTCATAATAAGCCAATAAGGTCTGTAGGCGCGCATACACCGTTGTTAAGAATTAAAAATTGGAATCTAAATTGTTTTCAGAGATCATAAATCAGTTTTATACAGAAGATACACAAAGTAACAAAACAAAAAACAAAACAAACATGAAAACAAGATGGTTAAATACATCAATGTATGCATTCTGTATGTATTTAATAAGTGTATACTATAAGTGAATGTATGCATGATTGTGTGTGTGTCTGTAAGTATAAGCCCATGTATGTGCGTATATTGTAAATATGATTGTATGACTGATTTATTTTGTGCACATGACTATCCTACTAGGCTGCCAAGAAGTATTACTAGAGAACCAATTTGTAATCATCTTTGTAACTACAATGTAGGGCCTATATGAAATTAGACCGATTGAAGAAAATGTTATATTGCAGCGATTTATTGTTGGTATAATGATTGTCCTCCAAACGGTAAATTTTCGAAGGAATTAATAGCTGCTTACATGGATGCATCTTCTTTTCCTGAATCATTACAAATTTGATAGACGACTACGATATTTTGCTGTGACTTCATAAACTAACTCCATCTATACCACCTTCGCTGATGATTACACCTCCTGCAGCTCATGTATATAAAAGCCAGGTGCGCATTTCCGACATGGACCATAGATCTTGTATAGCATTTTCCTGTAAACTTCACTTCACAATATTGATCTTTTTCCTGTAAGAAATAGGCTGAATATGCACATTATTTCATCTTTCCTGGGTAAACGTGTGTTCTGCAAGAAGTGAAATAACAATAGTAATAAAATGAACTGTGAAAGTACAATTTCTTTTATTCCAAAAAGAGATTGTACAAGAAGTAAGAAAAAAACTACTGACGTAAAAGAGACAGTTCTGATGTTAATAGATCAAAATATAGAAAGGCGAATTGAATTGAAAAGGCGTCATGGTTATTTCAAACAATAAAGAGCAATAGAGAGACTATAAAGAAATCGTTCCTTCACATCTTTGGCTGCAACATGCATGCATTTGAGTTAAAATAATGTAAATCCTACAAGAAATTGTCTTGAAACCTAATTATTAGGGGTACAGCAATGTTAAGTAGTCCCTGAAACTGTTTTATAAACAGATTTGAGCTTTAGATAGATTAATACTACATGCAAAACAGGCAAAGTTATAATTGATTAGGCTTGTTGGCCCTACATTTAAGATAGTGCAATCATTTCTTTAGTAACTGTTACTTAGGTTTATTGTTTTTAAAATCATAATTTGATTCGTCAAGCCAATGCAGATTAAAGATGTCGCAGTGGTTATAATATTATGACCTTATATATAAAATCTAGAAAGCCATATGTAGTAGTATAACCACTCATCTTTCATCCAATCAATCCTCATTTTGCATATAGCAAATGATTTGTACATGTTTTATTCATACTTTCTAAATATTCGTTGACTTTGCATCTGACCTTTTTGTAACTATGAATTCGCCAGGCCATTATCAGTCTATAATATTCCCTATAACTTCCAAAATAATGAAAAGGGCAGACAATGTGATTGCGCTATATTATGCATAACAACCAGTAGGCCTTATGTTAGTGAATGTTGTGGGATGATGATATATTGCTGCAATCCCGCCTTATTATGCAATACAATTAAATCATTGTTAATTTGTCTATTTTGTTCAAGTAGGCTAATAGCCTACAAGAACGAAAAGGTAATGGTTTGGCAGCCATTTTGTTTATGCAAATTAGATTGTCTTGTACTAAGAATTTGTGGTAATCAATTTTTTATTCTTTTTCCCAAAAATCTCCTACTAGACTATAGTAACGATGACCGAACGCAGATTTTTTTCTTTTCTTTTCTTTTTTTTTTTGGGGGGGGGGGGGGGGCAAGAGTACCTTAAAGGGTCGAAGACGCAAGAGAGGGTACTTGTACATGCCTTTGCATTTGGGGAATTGAAGTGGAAAGATCTGTGCACGCTTTTAGTGATTTTTGTTAATTTTGACACACACACACACACACACACACACACACAAAGGTCTTGAAAGTTCTGGACGGGGTGAGCTAGGTTGAGGGAGGGCGTTGCGTGCTGCCACAGTCACATCATAACGCCTGTTATAAAACTCCCCTCTCCCATCACTTCTTTTTTATGCCAATTTTGGGACACCCTGCAGTACAACGACGCACTTTTCGTTGGATTATACTATAGTAGATGGCGCTGTTCATGTTGTAGAACTCATGGTCCCTCTCTGCTTAGTGTGTGTCTTTTGAGCCTTTTTGGCCTATGCAGTGTCACACTCATGGGCCTTGTTTGGATAGACGTCATAATCTGCCTGGTGTGGAACTGGTGGACCGTATATCTCGTGGGCCCATCAGTTATACCTGATGTTGAACTCATGGGCCTTGTTCACATAGTGTCAAATTCTTGGGCAGTATAACTAGTGGGCAGTATGACTCGTGAACTGTATGACTCGTGGGCCGCTTATGACTCGTGGGATGTATGACTCTTGGATGTCAAACCCGATAAGGATTTGTTGTTCTCGAGCTATACGAGCTACTAAGTACTCGATAGGCCTTACGTATTGTCAAAGAAAAAACAAAACAACAACAAAGAGCCCTCCCTAAATCAAAGTCTATACTACTATAAATTTCTACAGTTTTCAGATTTACGTGATCCCGATAGCTAATGAAGAAACAACAACAACAACAACAACAACAACAACAAAGAAGAAAAAACCGGAGGCACATTACAATGACACGAAGTGTCAGCTAAATATTTCAAAATCTGGGAGAAATTATTGTACAGTACAAGTGAGCAACTCCTCAATGAACACAGTTATGTCAATTGGCATTTGGAGAAAAAAAAACCCCAGTCATTATTGAATTAAGACGATAAATTATCAAATTTACGAGATTAAGGTCAATCAATTCTTTTGCAGTGATGACTTCATCAAAATGAAAAATCATTAAGTAACTTGTCTAGAAAAATTAGTGATCTATAACACACTGAGATCTGGGTGAGAATTGGACAAGGATAAGTGAGATGATACGCTCAAATAAATTTGAAATAAACATTGATGACGTAATTTTGAAACTTCACATTTTTATTTCATACAGGGATTTCGTGTCGTCACTTTGCGCTCGCTGTGAAATGTAACAAAGCAATTGTGACATCACAAAGCAAATGTGACATTGCAGGGGCGGAACAAGTTCCGTAAAGAGGGGAGAATTTTCAAAATTAAAGGAGGGGAAGGGAGGGCACACGCACCCCTCCCCCATTTTTTATTTCTTTTGTTTTAACAAAAAATAAATTGGGGGGGGGGGGGGGAGCATGCGCCCGGTGCGGTCCTCCCTGGATCCGCCACAGCATTGTGCTCTGCTTCGGTCACAAACACTAGAATCTCGCCACAACGCATCCACCACATTAACGACTTCTCTCCTCATAACTTCCCCTTTCTTTTGTTTAGGCCCTACATGTTTGATCGAAAGTATATTACAACAATAGTCTGCCTGAGTAATTCGAGTTTCCGATGCCTTCATTAAAGTACCATAATAGTTTTTTTTTTTTTTTTTTTGCTTTTATTTTGGTTTGTGTTGTTTTTTGTGTTTTATTTTCTTTGTTTTATTGTTTGATTGTCTGTTTGTTTGTTTGTTTGTTTGTTTGTTTTTTGCGTATTACAAGTGCGCACATCAGTTTTCCTTCAGAATCGTGGTCACTGATTCAGCCGCTGTGGCCGCTGACGGCACTGGTCGCACGTCGCCGCTGAGAATCTCGCGCGCCCACTACGATGGACTACATGTAGTCCCATGAAGATGGCGGCCTCCACGAGACATTTGTGGTTCCAAATCCATCGACGTCGTTTACCGTTTCTGTCTCGGCTTGGGGCTTCGTATTTTTCCTCAAGTAGCACTGAGGTAGGGTCATACGAATTTCTTGTACTTATGAAGTCAAACATAGGAAATGTGTCACTGTACAGAAGTATGGTATTCCAAATGATTGGTAGATCCAAGGAAGTTGGACTTTTTTTTTGGCGAGGGTAGCACCTAAAAATCTTTTTAGACTCAGAAACTTGACTGAAAAGAGAAAGATTGGTCTGTATCTGGTCGTCGCGTTGGGGATATGTTCCGCGGAGACTAATTACGTCTAGCTTCACGGAATCCATTCGGGGGAGAGCCGTATATGTGGGGAAAAAAAAAAAACTCCTCCGGCTGTCCAGACGGATTTTCTTTCTAGTTCTAGCTAACCTACTAGAATCTACTCTAGAAAACCTTCGATGCAAAAATGAAGAAACGATACGCAAAAATGAATATATGGGACTATGAATAAGCACTGGCAGAGGCGTTTAGCGTTCCTTTTTAATGACTTTAAAAAAGAAAGAAAGGTTAAACGTCAATGTTGTGTCAGGAAGCTCGGTAGTTTTTCAAATTTTTACTCATTGTCTTTCCACAAGGTCCTGGTACCTGTGTGGCTGTAACATACCTAGATCTAGGCCTAGAAGCTAGACTCCCTAAAAATACCGCCGACTGCAATCAGGCAATCATGTCCACAAAAGACAAAGACAAAGTCTTTGCAAACAGCAGATGCAGATACTAGTATATGTTGTGTACTGTTGTAGAACCTATTTCGTCTGGGCCATATTTACTCAAGAGTGAGAGAGAAAAGAAACAACGGAACAAACCTGGCTATAGATCTATCATCTATCTTGATCTTAAAGGACAAGTTCATATCACCTTTCACATATACATGCAATGTGAGTTGATAGATTGCAGTACAGTGAAACCCCGTTATAACGAGTTCGCTTATAACGAGGAACCGCTTTTAACGAGGTGATCACGTCGGTCCGATATTTCTTTGAGTGTAAACCTATGGTAAAACGGATCGGTTACGAGTTCGGCTATAATGAGATTCCGGTTATAACGAGGACACCTTCGGTGCGTCATGATAAAGAAACACATAAGCAATTTGATCGGAGACAACGAGGTTCCATTTCTTTACCTGCCGCTTTCAAACACGCGACAGACGAAACATTGAAAACCGAATTCATGCTATCCTGTTTTCTTTCCCGTTCTGCAGTCATTCTGAACACATAGAGCGCGCATGTAGTATGTGCATAAACACGTGAGCTTTATTGTAGTGATCCCCATGCCGTCTCTCTACATGAATGATCATGATAAAGAAACACATTAGCAATTTGATCGGATACAACGATGTTCCATTTCTTGACCTGCCGCTTTCAAACACGCGACAGACGAAACATTGAAAACCGAATTCATGCTATCCTTCTGTTTTCTTTCCCGTTCTGCAGTCATTCTGAACACATAGAGCGCGCATGTAGTATGTGCATAAACACGTGAGCTTTATTGTAGTGATCCCCATGCCGTCTCTCTACATGAATGATCTGAGGCGGGAAGAGGAAACAAATGTGCTAGGCTCAGTTGTCCCGCCGTTATCCCTCTTTTATCCTCCATTATCAGTGGCAAATGCCGACTACCGTTCTTTGCGTGTTTTCTTATAGACCATGCGATAAGACACACGGATACCGTCAGATGTTCTTCAGTCTTTGAACATAATCATTTGGGTTTTTTTTTCTTCGAGATACGCGTAGGCCTACTTGATATTACCTCAAACCAATCCGTAATGTGGAAAAAAAAATACTCGTTCAAAAATGTTTCATTCAATGAAACAAACTGGTGACAGAACATGGAGAAATATGTTTTTGGAATGCATGTGCAGCTTATCATACTGTACGAGCTGAAATTTTCGCGGTGGTTTTATTTTCGCGAATTTCGCGAATCGCCTTTGAATCGCGAAAATAACAACACGCGAAAATAACAACGCGCAAATAACTACGTTCAGTTAGACCCTCGCAACCGCGAAATTAACAACACGCGAAAATGTCCTCTAAGGACCAATTCGCGAAAATATCTGTACGCGAAAATTTCAGCTCGTACAGTAATCCTTTTCATGTCAGTTCCGACTTCCAGTTGTTTTGCTGGTTGGGAAACATTGATGTGTACACTACGTAAAAGATTACAGCCAAAATAATGAAATCATTGTGATGTTCATTATTATTTCACATTGTATTTTACAAATGAATGATTTCATTCTTTCAGAATGGTCCGTTATAATGAGGAAGAGATAGGTGTAAAAGGATCACGAATTTAACCATGTCGTGTACCTTTCAAGAAAGTATGTACAAAATGCGAAGAGATTTTGGGGAGAAAAATACAAAACGCATTTTCAACCCCTGCTGGTGCAAACATCGTGGAATACAGCCAGTGTAATCATCGCGATTGCGCTGGGCGCACACAGGGTAAAATAAGTTGAATAATGCATGTTACTCTGCTTGCACCCATGTTCAGAAAAAAAGTAACAAATGCTTTTATATACAATGTGATTTTGCTTATTAAAATTTTATACTGTACATGTATTTCACAAACGATATTTTCATTCTTTCAGAATGGTTCAATACAAGAGGAAGAGATAGGTGTAGAAAGGATTACGAATTCGACCCTGCACTTTTCAAGAACACATGCACAACACACGTGAAGAGATTTTTCGGAAGAAAAACAAAGAACGCGTTTTCAACCCTTTCTTTTTTTAATTCTTTTGGTATGAACTCACAAATGATTCCTTTTTTATTCTTTCTAATAAAACTGCTCATACAACTGTTGTAAGTTTGATTGCTTGGTATGTGACTCCATAATGTTTGTTTTTAGTGCGTACGGTTATGTTTGTTTTTAGTGCGTACGGTTATAACGAGGAACCGGTTATCACGAGGCAATATCGGCGGTCCCACGGACCTCGTTATAACGGGGTTTCACTGTAATAGAGGAATGAGGAATACCAAACAATCCATTCAACACGACAACAGTTATGAATGTTTGTAGCTTCAGTGCAGCCATCACTGGATGAGAAGGCTAGAGTTTCTACTCCAGTTGAGATGTCACATGTGTAGAATAATATAAAGAAAATTTCACTTTTCTCGCATATCAAAAGAGCACTTGACTTGCCTTTTTCAGAAGGCAGGGAGAATAACACTACCCATATATATGTCAGTGGCAAATGGGATGGGGGGAATGTGTACTTTTTTTCAAAAATCAAATTTTGTGAAAGTCTCTGTATATTTAGGTGATCCGAGTATCCTCTCGGATCACCTATTGTATCTGTACGGATTCTTTCTTCTTCTTCTTCTTCTTCTTTATTTCTTTCTCCTCAAATGTTGTGCAGAGGTTAACTCAAAAAGTCATTCACCTATCACTTCTAAACTGATACCATATATGTATCACGTCATAAGGACGACAGATCTAATGTATCACTGTGATCAGTCAACCATGACGTCACTATGACGTCATTATCTGAAAACACGTTCACATTCGTATCTCATTAATGGAATGGATTTTCTCAATGAAATTTACATATCATATAGTTCAAGTCAAGCTCTATTGATATATTTCATAAAATTTAGTCACGTTCATAGTAAACGAGCGCGTACGCGCGCGTTGAAATTTTAACATGCTCCAATCGAGCTCAAAATTGTTTTGCACACGTTTCAGGTCATTTGGAGTATTTCAGAAAAAATCGACGGACGCGTACGCGCGCGCGCATATACGCACGCACAGCTCATATGCAATAGAAATTTCCCGTTTTTTCACACGTATCGGATGTCTGAAATGTCAACGAATGTTTCTACCAAGTTTCAAGTCAATCCGACTCAATATGACGTCATACGGGCCCGTCAAAGTTGAAATTCCGCGCGCGCGTCAATTTCGATATACAGTGCAACAATGCCAAAAAACCGCCAATTTTAAATCCGATTTTACTCGTCAGGATGGACGGTGACCCCCCATTTTCTTTACATATTTTGAAAGCTGATGAGTTGTACATATCATTTCATGGGTTGGCGATACTGAAAAAATGATTAAAAGATATCAAATTTCTTAATAAAGTTAAAAAAGTAAATTTTTCCAATTACGTCATCAAATTTCAAGTTCACTCGAGCGTATCTCACTTATCCTTTGCCAATTTTCACACAAATTTCAGTATGTTGTAGCTTATTAAATGCTTTCTCATTAATATAATAACAGCATTTTGATTGGATGAAGGCATCACCTCGTAAAAATGGATTCAAAGTAATCTTGTCAAATTTGACCAGTTTACGTGTTATCTCTATGGGAGAGCAGTTTTTCTGGAAGTGAAAATTGACATGACTATCTTTTTCGAGCACAAGCTCCCATATGCTTCGGTGAATTTTTCCCAGATTTTAATATGTTGTAGCTGAGACTTTGGGCTATCTTAAGTGTGCCCTTCGTTTTTTCATACGATGTCGGAATCACGTCAAAAAACTTACTTGAAATTAAAGTTTATCTTCGATGTATTGAAATATTTCTTTCTTTTTGCAACGTTATGTGCAATAACTCAAGAAAAACATACCCTATCACCACCATATTTTGCACATATTTAGTTCATGTCACGAACATTATTTCATAAAATAACAACGACTTGATCAGACGCCATCTTGGGTATGTAAATTAGGGTCAAAGATCATAGATGTTTCATCCTGTATCTTGGTGAATACATGTCCTATCTTTCCCATATTTTGCACACGTAAAGACCATGTTACAGGGATCATTTCATAAAATAACCACTTTTTGCTCAGATGCCATCTTGTCTGTGCAAAGTGGGGTCAAAGGTCATATGTACTTCTTTTTCTATTTTCGCTATGACGTGTTATCTCTATGGGAGGGAATTTTTTTAGATGTAAAAATTGACATGACTCTCTTTATCGAGCACTATCTTACTTATGCTTCGGTGAATTTCTCTCAGATTTTAGTATGTTGTAGCTGAGACTTTGCACTATCACGATTCGAATCATTGATTAAAAAAGAAATCGGATCACCTTAATTTGTCAGTGATGACAAATTACAATCTCTAGTGTTAAACTTCCCGTTGTCACAGAAAAAGTTCTTTCTCCTCAAATGTTGTGTAGAGATTAGCTCAGAAAGTCCTCATCCTATCAATGTCAAAATTATACTATATATGTATCATGTCCCAAAGACGACAGATCTAATAAAATCACAGTGATCAGTCAACCATGACGCTACTATGACGTCATTATATGAAAACACATTCTCATTCATATCTCATTAATGGAATGGAATTTTTCAATGAAATTCACGTCACATATATTTCAAGTCAAGCGCATTCTACTCATATTCTCAGAATTCATATTAATGCTTGAGACGCGCACGTACGCGCGCGTTGAAATATTTGTATGTTCCAATCGAGCTCAAAATTTTTTTGCATACGTTTCAGACCAATTGGGGCATTTTTTGAAAAATTGAAAAAATTGGACGGACGCGTACGCGCGCGCACATATACGCATGCACAGCTCATATGCAATAGAAATTTCCCGTTTTTTCACACGGATCGGATGTCTGAAATGTCAAGGAATATTTCTACCAAGTTTCAAGTCAATCCGACACAATATGACGTCATAAGGGTCCGTCAAAGTTGAAATTCCGCGCGCGCGTCAATGGCGATATACAGTGCAACTATGCCAAAAAAACCGCCAATTTTAAATCCGATTTTACTCGTCAGGATGGACGGTGACCCCCCATTTTCTGTACATATTCTGAAAGCTGATGAGTTGTACATGCCATTTCATGGGGTGGCGATGCTGAAAAAATGATTAAAAGATATCAAATTTCTTGATAAAATAAAGAGAGTTAATTTTCAAAATGACGTCATCAAATTTCAAGGTCACTCGAGCGTATTTCACTAGTCCTTAGCCAATTTTGACTCAAATTTCAGTATGTTGTAGCTTATTAAATGCTCTTTCCAAATTATATTTACAAAATTTTGATTAGATGACGGCATCACATCGTAAAAATGAATTCAGTGTAACGTTGTCAAATCTGGCCAGTTTACGTGTTATCTCTATGGGAGTGCAGTTTTTCTGGAAATGAAAATTGACATGACTATCTTTATCGAGCACTAGCTCACTTACCCTTTGGTGAATTTCTCCCAGATTTTAACATGTTGTAGCTGAGACTTTTCGCTATCGTGAATGTGCCCTTTGTTTCTTCATACGGTTTCGGGATCACGTCAAAAAACTTGGTTGAAATTAAAGCTTATCTTCGATATATTGAGATATTTCTTTCTTTCTGCAACTTTCTTTGCAATAACTCAAGAAAAACAGACCCAATCACCCCCATATTTTGCACATGTTTAGATCATGTCACATACATTATTTCATAAAATAACAACTACTTGATTAGACGCCATCTTGAGTATATGAATTAGGGTCAAAGCTCATAAATGTTTTATCCTGTATCTTGGTGAATACAGGTCCTATCTTTCCCATATTTTGCACACGTAAAGACCATATTACAGGGATCTTTTCACAAAATAACCACGTTTTGCTCAGATGCCATCTTGTCTGTGCAAAGTGGGGTCAAAGATCAAATATACTTCATTCTGCATCTTAGTGTATACGGAATTGTGTACCATAGATGGCAGGTCTGACCCCCTTTTCTAAATGAGAATCTAAACAGCACACGGTCAATGTCCTCATTAACACAGATGAAACCTGTTTGGTCATACCTATTGGGATCGGGACTAAAATCATTGATTTCCGAAGAGATCGGATCACCTAATTTGTCAGTCTTGACAAATTCCAAGTCTAGTTTTCTTTGTATTGTTATTTATCCATCATTATAGTCTAACCATTCCATATTCATTATGCCAGCCTTGTCACATCATTGTACATTGCAAACAAATACAGAAGTTGAAACATAATATGTACATTTAGTCTTTTTTTATTTTTGTCTGTGTCTAGTGCAGTCTATGTCAGTAATGGTGTGCTATAATGTACAAAATTGCTGGTACAAAAGAGGTAATTGAATCTTGTAATAACCACATTAATACACTTCACCATAGGTTCTTAGAGATTTCTCCACAACAAATTGATGGCCAGATGTGCTCAGTCTAAAAGACAAAGGTTGCATTTATCATCTTTCCCACAACATTTCAGTACCCACTATCAAAACGCATTTGCATAGGCCTTTCTAATTGCTCATATTGAGTTGTTGCATTTATCATCTCTGTCGCGAGTCAAGATAAAGGCAGCCCCACTGTGCTGTTTAACCAAAGGAACAGAGGTCATGTAGTTGGCATGGGCAAGTCTGAGCTTTTACTGTATACGCCATACACAATTTAGAGAGTTTAAATTTACGCGAATCAAGACTTCCCGACGATTTCGCGAGTGATTAATTCACGATCATGGAGTCCTGTACTGAATGGAGAAATGTATACGTGTGTAACATCACATTTATATTGGGATGAGAGTCAATATTTTCGCGTGTCTTTAATTTCGTGAATTGCAGCTGACACACGAAATTCGTGAAAAATAAAAACCTCGCAAAATATTTGGCGTATACAGTAACCCATTTCAAAATTACTTACATGTAGTCTGTCATCACTATAGAAATTTGTTTCTGGTTCAAATGCATTTCAGATCACACTTTTTGCAGCATTCCAGAGAGTGTTTCTAACCCCATAAGCAAAACAACTTTGCATTTATCATTGGTAAAAATCTCCCTGAAAGTTGTTTGAAAATTTTCATTTTATGCCAAAGTGAGATGATAAACGCACCCAAAGCCTGATTGATCTGAGACCCATTTTGCACAGATGGCTGTTTTTGTTCTATGTGGTTGCATTAATTTCAGTCACTGAGGCAACAGCTGTTACAGACTCAAGGCTGATTGTACATCTCATGACTTCTGCTTTTGCAACAAGTTACAATAACTGCAAAATCTCTTCATGAAACAGGCTCTAGTTCATTAAGCTTATTGCAAAATATCCATGGTTTTGTGATGCTCATGTGACTAAGATGTGAGCAAATCATTCCGTATTCCAGCAGACAGGAGTCGTAGTCGGCATCTATGAACGTGAAGATGAGTCAACAGAGGGCGGTGTCTTCACACCTGAGGCATCTAAAATAAATGAGAGGACAAGTGGGAGACTGGATGACTTGGTCACCAGGTAAGTTACTGTAGCCAACAATCGGTGGCTAAAAATGTTTTGCCAAGACAAGACATCCTCACCCATATTTGAGCCTATAAAAGACCTACACCACTTAATGCACAGCTTTAGGTGGTGATAAGGTAGAAAGTGACATATTGAGAGACCACAAAGCTAGTTTGACGGGAACCGACAGACAGACATGAGCCAATACACTTAACCGATGTTGCAGGTTACCAATATGTTAACATCTAATGAAGCAAGCCACCAGCTCCGTCAAAAAAAAAAAGTAAGATAAAATAAAAAAAGATATTTCATCAGCTATTTCGCTCCTTCTAGAAGAAAAAAGATAAACAAGATAGAGAAGACTGGATGAACAAAGGGAATGGAATAGTTTACTTAACTAAAATATATAAGATTAAATGCTGCAGATTCGTTATCTTGCCTTGTGAAAAAGGAAGTAAAACATATGTCATGTTAACTTCAGTCTTGTATCTTGCATGAAGGTAACAGAAAGGTGCAGATGAAGGGAAGAAGAAGATGAAGAAGATGATGATGACAACAAAGAAAGAATGCATAAAGAAGAGAATCTTTTCTCTTTGAAACTTCAAGGGTGCTTCATGTCTGTATTTTTCATGAATGAGCAGATGAAAAGGAGAGCAGTTTAGTATTGATGTACCAGTATATGTATAATGTCTACGCTCTCAGCATGCCTTTTATGCTAATGAAAAACAACAACAACCAAAGCTGAAAATGAAAATTTCAGGATCTCATTTTGCAGCCTCACAAAATGATAACAGATTTGTGACTGTTAGACATATGTTTCTAAGGCAAATATGCATGTACATGTACATGTACATATGTACATGTTTTTTTAGTCAAATAGATATGTCTGTGTACTACAAGTTATGTAGATAAAAACAACAACAAACAAACAGAGACATTGGAGACATTAGAGAGTAAGACAAATTGGCAAATCTGTGTGATCATGATGTCAAGTACTAGTAGCTCTTCATTCAGCTGTACACACACACACACACACACACAAATTGCCAAATTTCTTCTTTTTTTTTCTGAGAAAATTTTTCTTCAGATCTGTACTTGGTATGCAATTGGAGTTATACGTTGTATGTCCTCTTCAGCAGATAAGTGCTATCTGTGCCCAAATATTTGAAAAGAAAAAGAGAAAATATGTTAATTTTTAGCTGCTAGATCTCACACAGAACATTGCTTTTTTGTCTTACAATACTCTCTGAACTTTAACAATTCATAAATTTCATATTTATCCTTTTTTCCCCAAACTTCTGTCAGTGATTGACTTATCTGATTTTTATGTTTTCATCAAAAGCAACATGATATCAGAATGGAATTTCCCTTTAAATCTGATTGTAGCCTATACATTCCTTCATGAGGGGCCAATTTACAGAGATGTCTCCTTGGAAATTATTTCTGCACCATGTCCTTGTTCAACTTGTACAACTTTTCCCTCTCGCTCCTTCAGATTCTGTCCAAACTTGAAGAAAGGAAAAGGCAGAGTGTTCTACGATATAGACCAGGTGAATATTAGTTTGTCATAAGGGATTTGCCGACATTATTGCTGTCACTTGAATTGGACTATTATGTAAATGACCGAGAGGCTATTGAATATGAAAATGAATATGAAATGATACCTTCTTGGTAGTCAGTACACTGTAATTGTCCCCGCCGAACGAGTTCGAGCAGGGGACTATGAAACGGGCTCCGTACGTGTGTGTGTCCGTCCGTCCGTGCGTCCGTCCGTGCGTCCGTCCGTGCGTCCGTGTGTGATCAAAATGTTCAATTTGCTACTTCTCTGTCATTTATGAGCCAATTTTGATTCTGTTTGCTTTATATGATAGCACTGCATGGGAGCTTTAAAACTTGTACACAGAATTTCAGTTGTGACCTTTGACCTTGACCTTTGACCTATATTGTACATTTTGCTACAAAATGCTACTCCTTCGCCATTTCTAACCCGATTTCGATTCCGTTTGCTTTATGTGATGGCACTAGGTGAGGGCTTCAAAACTTCTACACAGAATTTTGACCTTTGACTTCTTTGACCTTTGACCTTGATTTTTGACCTATATTGTACATTTTGCTACAAAATGCTACTCCTTCGCCATTTCTAACCCGATTTCGATTCCGTTTGCTTTATATGAGGGCACTAGTTGAGGGCTTCAAAACTTCTACACAGAATTTTGACCTTTGACTTCTTTGACCTTTGACCTTGATTTTTTACCTATATTGTGCATTTTGCTACAAAATGCTACTCCTTCGCCATTTCTAACCCGATTTCGATTCCGTTTGCTTTATGTGATAGCACTAGGTGAGGGCTTCAAAACTTCTACACAGAATTTTGACCTTTGTCTTCTTTGACCTTTGACCTTGATTTTTGACCTATATTGTACATTGGCTACAAAATGCTTCTCCTTCGCCATTTCTAACCCAATTTCGATTCCATTTGCTTTATGTGATGGCACTAGGTGAGGGCTTCAAAACTTCTACACAGAATTTTGACCTTTGACTTCTTTGACCTTTGACCTTGATTTTTTACCTATATTGCACATTTTGTTACAAAATGCTACTTCCGGCGGGGACATATATTACGCACCGCGTAATTTTTACTTTTCCTTGTTGATTCTGGAGAAATTCCATAAAATAACCGTCAAAATTATCTCCAAGGGTTGAAGACTCAAAAACTTTGAACTTGCAAGTTGAATACTTGACAATGTTCCATTCTTTATGCAATGACATTCTTAAGACAATTAAGTAGTTGGGTTTATGTCTGATAGTACACTTCACATGTAACCAGGAAATTCAAATTTAAGCTCACAGAGATTGCAGTATATTAGCGAAGCAACCTGCAACTAAGGCCTATATTTGTACAGCAGCAAAGATTTGTTTAATAAAGTAGTTTCATTCTTTTTGTGGCCATGAACACTTTTTCTCATGCATTGAACCATCAAATGATATGCAACTCAGTTAAATATTGATGAAACTTCCACTCCATGTTTTGGAAAATGCCAAGATGTTTTCACTCTTTATTCAAGGTCAGTACATTCATCACACGAGGCCACACATTGACTGTGATCCTCTCATAACTTTTTACTGTCTGCCTATCGGCAAATGTATGTTTTGATTTCGAAAAATGTAATATGATATTTGTGATTGAAAGCCGAATAAATAATAATAATAATAATAACAACAACAATAATAATAATAATAATAATAATGATAAAAATAATAACAATAATAATAATAATAACAACAACAACAACAACAATAATAATAATAATAATAATAATAATAATAATAATAATAATAATAATAATAATAATAATAATAATTATTATTATCATTATAATTATAATAATGATAATGTCTTATGTGAATGTCACAGTAGGAATACAACTGTAATATGAGCTCTGTAATCTTTGAATAGCAACTTGCATACAGTACCAGGAAAAATATGCCATTCAGGTTATGATGATCAAATGAATGGTGTGATAGCTTGGTTTGTATGTTATGCTGGGTTCTCACTGTCATGCGATCTGGTACACACTCCACAATTGGCTATCAGTAGCTAATCATGGAATTGTTCTTTGTGTCTATCACAATTTGTGCCACGATTGAAATCATGGAGTAATTGTAGTGGTCTTATCAGATCTTGTGGTCAGTCTTGGCAATCGTGTTGGTCATAGACAACTTTGAACCATTTAAAACTTTTCTGTGATCAACGTGACTGCCATGTCTGACCTCAAGATCGTCATGATTTCAATCGTGGCACAAATTGTGATAAACGTAATCATACTGAATGGGCGATATTGGTGTGCGTAGCAGACCGCATAATAGAGGGAACCCAGAATTTTGGAAACTATGTTTGAGTGTAGTCAGTTAAAAGTGAGACATTGGAAATGATTGAACATGCAGGAGTTCAGCAGTGTAGCAGTGGTGGGTCTGGGCAAGAAATCTGCCGGCCACAATGAGCTGGAGGTGTTGGACGAAGGCAGGGAGAATGTACGTGCTGCTGTGGCAACGGGAGTGAAGCAGCTGAGGGAAGTGGGCTGCAAGACAGTAGCTGTGGATCCGTGTAATGACGCTGAAGGTGAGGATGATAGACATTTTATAGAGAAAATTTTAATTGTAAATCCAGTGCTACGATAATAATTATGAATTACAGAAAGTGGCAGTTGTAGATTGTATACTGTAAAACGAGGAATGTTTGCGTGCATTTTAATTTCGCGAGCGCCAAGATTCGCAAAATTAAAATGCACGCAAAAGTTCTTGTCTACACTGTATGTATTGAACGCCAGTGGCAGTTTGCGAAACTTTAATGCCACGAAAAAAGCCGTCGGCTGTAATTCACAAAAATTTCATGCCGCAAATATATCATGTTTTACAGTACTATAATGATGGTGATGATGATGATGATGATGGTGACAATGGAAGAGATAGAGGAGAATGAGAAAGGAGAATTCCATGACAGGGTTTTAAAAGCCAAACAGTGAAAATGTGATCAAAATCTGATAAAATCAGGAAAGTTTAATATGATATTACATATGAGGTGGTGACATCAATAGCTCACTCATTTGTGCATATTCATATCAACTGCCCAAGGAACTGTTTTGCCAAAAAAAGAAAACTTATCTTTAACTCATTGTAACTTCCTTATTTTTCAAATGCAAACAGAAGGAAACCGGGCTTTGAAACCAAGACCTCCGGATGCTAGCCCGGTGCTCTACCAATTGAGCTATAGAAAGCCCTAGTACAGTGTTCTTCCCAGAAACCCTAGATTCTCAATGCTTGAATGGTCAGAAGCTATAGCAGTGTGTATGTGTGTGAGAATTCAACTTTGGGATAAATGCGGGGGATCACCGATGTGATGCAGCTTTTTGAGTATGTAACAAATGCAAACGGAAGGAAACTTACCAGAAATGCTAATTGCTGCATCACTTCGGAATCCCATTTACTTTGCTCATTTTTCTACTATTTCCTTATTTTTCATTTGATTGTGATGAAAATTATCATTGTTGTGCTTGTAAATTGCCTGCCTTTGTTTTGTTTTGGTTTTTTTTTTTTACATCAAAATATCTCTGGTTTAAAATTGTCCTTTAAAATATGAGCAGCTACCAGCAGTCCCCATGTCATTATCCTCATGGCAATAATGAAAATAGACTGAGTGACAGCATCAACAAATGTTAAAGTTGAAGCTGTAGTGAAAGTTACAGTAATAGTGGTCTTACTGTATCTTTCTTGTACCTGGCAGATTTTGGTACCATTTTGGTACAGCATGCAATAAGAAAGTACCATTTTTACTCTTCACTTAGTTTCACCTCAATTTCATTAAATCCAAATTACTTCAGTTCATTGATTGTATGAATTGCAGCTGCCGCTGAGGGATCTCTTCTCTCCCTCTTTGAGTATGACGACCTGAAGGCTGAAGCCAGCAAGAAACCCAAGCTAAAAGTTTTACCTCTTAACCAAGCAAACAGGTAATACAGCAAATTAGCCCCCTTTGCACTACTCTGTTTTTCTCCCTCACTCTTATTTCTGTGTTCTTCTCTCCCAAACACATTTGTTGTTGAATTGATAGATGTTGAATCGATTCCAGTTAATGTCATTTTGACAGGACTAGATTAAAGTGATCTTTCATGATTTAATTGATTGAGACTGTCATGTTCTTTGTGGTTGCTGTTCTGTTCATTCATATACTGTTAGAAAGTCAGTGTATTAAAACTTGGGAGTGATGAATGATGCAACTAAATATTGTCACTGGGGTGACAAAACCTTGTGTCTCAAATTGTGGTGAAAATGACTTCCTTGGATTAATGGTCAAATAATCAGTTAAGTGATATCCTGTCCAAATCCTGGCTGTCTAACCCCAAAAATGAAGACATCACGGCATGTCAAAGGAAAGGCTATCCCATTTGATGCAGTGCTTTGGCTGGTATGTTGACATTTTGTAGATACCAGGTCTTGTTGCCCCAGTGACGATATGTATTTTTGAAAAATCTGTGTTTAATTGGTCATAAAGGGCACATCCATGCATGTCTGCATTCAGTCAATATATGGCAATTCATGTGGCTTGTATCTATCCTTAAGGACAAAATTATTTAATTGTAGATCAAGAGAAGATTCATATTAACTTTCTTCCCTTTGGACAATATGCAGTACATCTTGGTCTACATTGTTATGTGTCATTGATTAGTGGCATATGATACAGTATGTAATGATGTAAGATCAATATGATATGTAAATCTAAATATGTATTGGACATGCAGTACATAATGATATGAAATATGTAATGTACTAGTAAGTCAAATTTCATACACCCACTTAAATGCTGACCATGTGCAATGTGTATGTTGTCTGTCTGCTGTGCAGGGCTCAACATTAGCTGGGGCCACAATGATGTACAAATTGATCTTGGGAGACCAAATTTAGAAATCTTTTATCTTTTGTAGGCCTGATTGGGTCAGTGGCATCTAAAGTAGATTGTTTGTTTTTATTTCATGCCACCAAAATTTCAGATTTCAAGATTTTAATGACCCGAATGAGCCACCAGAGGAAACATAGTTGAGCTCTGCTGTGTATTGTGTATCATATGATACCTAGATAGATCCTTGTCATTTGATTGGTTGTTTGATATGGACAATTTGTCCTATTTTACTATTACGTCATCGTTTCATGCAATTGTGGCTCCATTTACTGTGCAATCTTGGATCCATGCAATTTGCTTCCTTGCATGCGTGCTGAGAGGCCGGCACACTACGTATATAAAATGCTTGCATTTGCATTGTGCATGTGATCAAGTATATTGTCGGATAGCATGCTAGCATACAACACTCACCACTCTCTTGATCTCAGATCTCACACATTCTCTCTTGTTTCTAAATTCATCAAAGATATAATGACAAGGATCTATTATTAGATGTTATATATAAAAAAAAGTAATATATGTTTTTCGTTTGTTCAATGGACAGATACTTCATTCGGTGAAAGATGAATTATCGATCCTCATTGAATGGATCATTTCATCTTTCACCTCATGAAATATTCTGTCCATTGCACTGGACTCGTGAAAGATTATTATTTGTATATCGTTCGCAGTTTGGATTGCCAAAGTCAGTGGAAGAGGGGAGAAGTTCTTGCCAGCGCTCAGAACTTTGCTCGCACCTTGATGGAGATGCCAGCGAACAAGTTGACCCCGACGACCTTCTCGGAGATCGCGCACAACAAGAGACAGCACACAGAGTTGCAGCTGACAATCAAGGCCCAGTACGTTTGAAGAGGGGACAATATTGAGTTCATGTTGCAGGTCATCTTTTGTGTGTGGGGGTGGGGGAACTGTCAAATGTATTCTCAAAACCACTGACAAGAAAGCAGATTTTGATCTTGGTGTGAGAAAAGACCAACCACATAAAAGTTGTAATGTAGATTCACTGTTTATGATGTTGTTATAGAAGGAAACTCAGAACACATAAAGAGAAGTCAGTAAAGAGAAATCCATTTTTTATGTAAAGCATGCCACATTTAGTTGGGAGAAGTTCATTTCTAAGAGCAAATATACAATCGACATCTGTCTTCATGGTGTCTGTAGCAAATACATACTGATAGTCTTTCTGTCCCATCGACCACATGTTTACACACAATGTCAGTAGGACTTTAGGTTTGTGGTCTTTAGAGGATTGATAGCACTCCTTGTCCATTTTGCAGTCAATTTACATGAAGCACACTGTACACTGTAGTTGTAATGTTATAAATCGACAAATTGGTGAACCAACAATAAAATATGTGAGCCGAAAACCACATAGGACTGTGAGGCTGTATTGCTCAAACTTTTGTCATTGTCACATTGTACCATAGTTCCAGAAAGTGGGCTGCAGACATGAAGATGGGTGCATTTCTGGGTGTGGCCAAGGGGTCGGAGGAGGCACCCATCTTCCTGGAGGTGAGGTACAATGGAGCACCCCCGAACCTGGACCCCCTGGTACTGGTTGGCAAGGGAGTTACATTTGACAGGTGAGAGTGTTTGCATAGGTCTCTGTAGCAACACCTTGGACTATTCGTATCACGGCTTTATCTCCTACAACACCAACTGAGATGGAATAATGATGAGGTGTTAAAAAACTTTAACAATCTCTCAGAATGCTATAAGTGTTTGTGAATGTGTGTTTTTACGTGTTTGTAACTTTGCAATCACAGATATAGTGTGAGGGTATGTCAGAAGAGCTGTTGCCATAACAACCACATTTAAGCAGGGATACATTTGAAAAGTAAACTTCTCAAACAGTTCAGATTTTGCTATAATAGTCTGTGTACGGACAATTTTATGTGCTAGCAAATGAGTTCACCAATATCCCATGTCTTGTACAGAGCTGGAATCTTCACTTTACCCTCCCAAATCTTTTTGTAGTGGTAGCATTATTGAAGCTGTAGAATCTTTTATTCCTGTACTCAAGTTCTCCTGAAATGGACTAGGAATCAGGGTTATAGTGTGAATCAGCTTTCCCCTCCTGCCTGATGGCAGGAAAAATGTGAAAGGTTTTATGTTTGTTATGTCTACATCATAAATACACAATATTTCTTGTACAGACACAATAGAATGCTTTGAATCTATAATGTCTCCTCCCCCTTCCTCCAGTGGTGGCATCTCCATCAAGCCATCAGCCAATATGGACTTGATGCGGGGTGACATGGGCGGAGCCGCCAACGTGACAGCAGCCATGTTTGCCATAGCAACCCTGGAGCTCCCCGTCAACGTGGTTGGACTGATCCCGCTGTGTGAGAACATGCCCAGCGGCTCGGCCGTCAAACCTGGGGACGTCCTAACAGCCATGAATGGAAAGACAATAGAGGTTAGCACGTACTTCGAACATTGGCTTTTGCTGAGGAATGTTTCTCCGTGGCTGTTTTGGCAGTGAAACAGCCATGATGTGAATTTCATTGCATTGCTGTAGATGATAAACATTGTGCCACCCTGGCCACCTGAAGTGAAATCAGTGTATAAAATGTACACACACATGCACATTTCATAGAAAGTGCATGAGGTCTGAATGTTATGAACATTTTCCATGCGTTTTAAGTAATAGATAGTGTTCCCAGGCTTCAAGCCTCTTTCAACCATGTTAGAGTTGATGCATTTGCTTCCTGAATATGCTTTGTATGCAGGGTGAGTTATCAAATGGGCAGTGAAACATGGGATAGTGTGTCGAAGGTGAGCAGATGAGTGGTTTGTTTGTGTGAATGATTGTTTGTGTGTTGTATTTTGCCTTCCTCCTTTGTTTTTCCCAGAAATTGTTATTGTATTGTTGCAAGTGACATCATGGAGATCTGGATTTTAGAACTCCGCACTACTTGTGTAATATCAGTTGATCCAGTGCATTTCTGTGAGGACGTATACTGGTAACTGTTGGGTCTCTGATCCTTCACCAAAGAGAAAAAGAAAAAAAAATAGAAAAGAAAAAAAAAAGATAAATCCGAAGTTGCTTGACATCTGCCAAAAATGC
The DNA here is from genome assembly GCF_964275005.1 of Diadema setosum. Classification (NCBI taxonomy): domain Eukaryota; kingdom Metazoa; phylum Echinodermata; class Echinoidea; order Diadematoida; family Diadematidae; genus Diadema; species Diadema setosum. Next base: position 24,720,998 of record NC_092702.1, on the reverse strand, counting down.
TCTCACCTACAAAGTATAAGGGACAACTCTCAAGGAGTATTGTAAGTACTGGATAATGATTCAATTCAGTTTCATTCAAAGTTTATTCAAATTTTCAACAGAATTTTAACAAGGTATGTAAATGAGATGACAATGTAAATAATCAATCGGCAATTTTTTTTTTTTTTTCTGGAACAAATATTCTTGCCGTAACCGTGAAATTATACATTAAAAAAACAACAACAAAAAGTAGAGCTATCACCAATCAGTTGAACAGTGATTGTAGACAACACATAGGTTTTGAACAATCTCTTGCGGAATCATTGGTGTTCAAACTGGTAGTGGTGTACACCAAATATTTCCCATTACCTCTTATACTGTTTGATTTTTCATAGGTTGACAACACAGATGCTGAGGGGAGATTACTACTGGCCGACGCCCTGTGCTACGCTACCACCAGCTTCAAACCAACTGTGGTGGTGGATGTAGCCACTCTGACCGGTGAGCATTTGTTACTTCCAGACATTTATCACCTGTGGATGGAATAATTGTAGCCAGCTGTATGCACTTGATTGTTCACAAGGACACCTGTCTATTTCATTCGAACAGAGGCCATTTTCATGCAAGCGGAGAGTGTATGTTTTGAATTTGCTAGAATCGTCATTCTATGACGGGAAGATATTATTCAGAGGGGTGAAGGTTCAGTGTGAGTTTCTTCAATTTGTCTCCCTCTACAAATTGGGTATTTGTTCCACGTTCATCGTGTCACTGCCAGCAACCAGGGACAGCGTGGTGGTAGCGTCGCTGCCCGGAAAGCAGTAGATGGCAGGTTCGAGTCCCACTGGTTCCTTTTTTTCGACATGTTTGTTAATTTACAGATCAACAGTTTCAATCTTGACAAATTTCATTTGTAGAGGGAGACAAATTGAAGAAACTAACACCTGATCATCATTCTAATATCACATTTTGGCCATGTGTACGCAAACTGGATTCACAGATGGTATTAAAATTTGGCTTGTGCAATTCAAATGATGGTCCAGAGTTGTTTTTCTTGGACGATTTTCTCAAAATGAAGGAAGGAAACAGTCTTATGTTGAATGTCCTCCAAATAATTTTTTTTTTTTTTTTTTGTGTAGCTTACGGTGACCTTTCAACCACTTCAGTGAAAAAAACAAAACAAAAATGTGCCCCTTAAATGCACGGTTTGCATGCAAAGCTGTAAAACTCTGCCGTAATATGAGTGCAGGGGGTAGAGCCTGGTTTTATGTTTTATCACATTTTGATACAATGTGTATGAATGTTAAATTTGTGCATGGAACCCTTTTTACCTTCGTCTTCATGAAAAAAAAAAGAAGAAAAAGCGGTGAACACAAGAAGCAATACTGCTGTCAGTAAAGTTGAAGTCTACTCCCAAGTACCGCTACTACTAATAGAGTAATCAACCCTGTTTGCTACAGAGTGCCTATTTGCGGCAGGGGCCATTTCATTCATTGATGAAAAGGCCCAGTCAGGTACGAGAGAACCTCACTTTCCATAACACCTGTGAGTAACTTCCACTTTTGTTTAAAAGTGCGGCTAAGCACAAAGTGGGACTAAGCACACTTGGTACTCTTTAGCAGTTTTATTGACGAATGAAACTGCGAAAGTTTGTGTGTTTACAGTAGCGCAATTGTAATTCAGCATTGCTATTGAGTTTCTCTGCTTGTATGAAAATGGCCTGACTTATCTTACTGCATTTAGTATTGCCTTGACTAGCCAGACTCATGCAGGTCACTAGATTTTTAGAACTGACTGTCATTTGAAGTCAGTAGTTCTAACTTATGAGTAAAGCAGTATATTACATGGGGAACATGCACCATTATTACCTCCGCCAAGGGAAGAGGTTATATTTTCGTTACCGTTTGTTTGTTTGTTTGTCCGTGTGCAAAATAACTCAAAAATTTGATGAAACTTACAGGAAAGGTTCAGAATGACACAAGTAACAAATGAATGAATTTTGGTAGTGATCCGAGAATCTTTTGGGAATTTATGAAGGATTTTTGATAGTTTGACTGGTAGGGTCAATGAACTTGGGAGTTCAAGCTGCACATTTTTTAGGTTTTCAAACGTGCATTGAAGTGCGTGCTCTAGTTTCTGCGAGGGTTTTTCTGAAGGTTTGTGACGTAACAAAGGCTTCTATATTGGGAAATCGGGCGATTTTTCAGTATGTATACCTATAGGTGGAAATCACTGATCTCTATGGAAGAGCCCAAAAAGCTTTTCCGCAGTGGTGGGGAGGAGAAAAATCTCTTTGGGAAGAGCAAGATCATCGATGGAAAGTAACTGCTTGGTGGAGGTCCTCGCTCTCAGAGTGCTTTTCTAGTTGGAAATGAGACATGACTGCCATATTGCTCTTTCCCATCACACCCCAGAAGCGATGTTTTTTGTGGTTTGGTGCTGTATCTGTTTATTAGGATTTTTGCTTTTCATATTTATACCCCCACCAAACGAAGTTTGAAGGGGGTATATAGGAATCAGCGGACGGTCGGGCGGTCGGTCGGGCGGTCGGTCCGTTGCAAATCTTGCGTCGCGAACTACTTCCTCAGTTTTCAACCGATTCCCATAAAACTTGGCACAGATGTGTGCCTTGGGTTGTAGATGTGCAAGACGTATTTTTTGACAGTACCCAAAAGTACGTTGCCATGGTAACGGCATATTATGGGCAAAAATGGGTACAAATCTTGCGTCGCGAACTCCTCCCACAGTTTTTGATCAATTTTTATGAAATTAGGTACAGATGTTCATCTGAATATGTTAATGTGCAAGACACATATTTCCGCAGTGGCAAAAAGTGCGTTGCCATGGTAACGGCATGTTATTGGTAAAATATAGGGCAAAATGCTTCATGGCAAAACTGCTTCATCAGTGTTCTTCCATTTCTCATGGAATTCATATTGAATGTTTGTCTTAGGATATAGGTCAGCATGACACATTTCTTGACAGTGACAAAAAGTATGTTGCCATGGTAACAGCTCACATATTATGAGCCAAAATGATGGAAAATTTTGTGTTGCAAACTACTTCCTCAGTTTTTGCCCAATTTCCATGAAACTTGGTACAGATGTGTGCCTTTGGTTGTAGATGTGCAAGACGCATTTTTCGACAGTACCCGAAAGTACGTTGCCATGGTAACGGCATATTAATGGCAGAAGATCAAGGAAAGATTTTGGGGATTTAACTACTTCCTCAGTTTTTTGACCAAAGCTTATGAAATGTTGTTTTGACCAAAGCTTATGAAATGTTGTTTGGCGGGGGTATAACCAGTCGCTGTAGCGACATTTCTAGTTAGGGCTTTGTAAGATAAAGTTAATATTTTCTTTCATTTCAGCCCTTTGTTGTTCATATGTTATTGTTTGTTTCTGTAGCAGAATTTTCAATAGCCTTTCAATCACTACATATAGTAGTGATTGTTGAATTGGCAGATTAAAGTTCTTGTTTCTCTTTACAATCAGCGTAAAAAAACAAACACACTTTCTGATTTCCTACAAATGAAATTGATTTAACCACTTCCAAGTAATCATTCTCCAGTATGAGATATGCATTATAGGGCTCACTCGGGTAAATAATTCCCCATAGAGGCGTGTGTTAAAATTCAAATTTCAAAAAATTCTGTAAAATAGCTGGAAGAAATGAGGTGTTTCATCTTCACTAACCTGGATAAGTTAGCTATAATAATAGAAAATAAATTATGATAAAAAAATCACCTATTTTCCGTACACGCACCCAATGAAATATAGTCCCCTCAAATTCCATCTGAGAAGCTTTCATCTTCCAACCAAAATGCAGTTTGTAGAGGAATCCATACTCAATATCTGCAGCTATTCAGGTTTATGCCAAACTGCATTAATGATTTTTAATTAATTTTTTTCTTCATTTATTTTGGTATCTTTGGTAAGAATTTGTGAAGGGGTCTGGGACATTCCATTTTATTTACAGGTGTGAGCCCTATAATCTAGAGTTACCAATTTAGTGATGATAATTTCTTCAGCAAAATTTCCCAGGACTTGATGGGTGAATGCCATTTGTTCATTTTCCAGGAGCTATTGATGTTGCCTTGGGTTCGGGGGCTGCGGGAGCCTTTACCAACTCTCAGAATGTATGGAATGTTCTCCAGCAGGTGAGAGAGAAGAGAGTAGGCTGATTTCAGCAAAAATCTCGGGATTTCAAGTTAGCTTTGATAGATTTAATGATATCAAAGAAACAAAACAGACAATGTTAGTAAAGTTCCATGCTCACGTTTCATCTTGGGATAGTTCCAAGGAGCTGCTTAAAGGGATTAATACTTCAAGGTTCAAGATTCACATGCTTTCACTAGATAGTGTTGTGGATCATATTTCCATTTGTTGATTAGAAAAGGTGAAAATCTTAGTGCTGTTTTGAGATACTGTCTGATAGCACAACCTCTTACAGATAGACTGCCCTTGAAATGTCTGTACATCCGCAACAGGAATGTACTTGATGGACTGCCTACAGCTACTTCAAGGTAATTTGTAAATTGTTCTTCTGTTCTCCCCAGGCCAGTACATCAACGGGAGACCGTGTGTGGAGAATGCCTCTCTTTGAACACTACGTCAAGCAAGTTACTGACTGCCATTTAGCAGATGTGAACAACATTGGCAAGCACAGCAGGTAAGAAAATTGACATTGCTCTGACTGGAGTGAATTTGTGCATTTATGAATGTTTCATTATTTCTACAATGAAGGGTATATACTGTGTATGTCTCAATAATGGTGATGTCTATGATACCAAACTCTTGTGTTATCATTTCTTGATGTCATATATGTGTTGTGATTAATTTGTATGTTGCGATTTCTGCTTGATAATCATGGAGTGGTAGGTTTCCCATGCACAGAATGATAACTTCAAATCCCGTCGTGATTCATGGCGTAGTTTATTTTAATGATAGTGATGGTTCTTTAAAGTCAATGTCTGATAGCTTTCCATGTAGCATAAGGTAATTTACCCCGCAAAATTTATGGAAAATTTTTATGTGTTCCTAATTCAATAAAGAACAGTGATAACTACTGGCATTTCAGGTGGCAAATGTTTGTTATGATTCAGTTGAAGAGATGGAGATTACATCTGTGAAGTTCTTATTCAGTCCTTTCTGACCTGATCATATCAGTCAAAGAAAAAAATTATTCTGCATTCAAATTGACTGTGAGGAATAGAGTAAGATTAAACTGATGAAACTGTGATAAGTTTGTTTAATTCAGACAATGACAAGAAAGCTACTTACATCATAATGAAAGTTTCACATTTTTACAAAATGAGGTACCAGATTTTGATTGAAATCATATGTGCAAAAGTGTTGTCCCTTTCCACTCAATTGTTCCCTTTATGGTTTCCTTGAATTCATAAAAGTAATCTTGAACAAGGAGTGAAATTAATGTTTTAAGTGCTTCACAGTACAGTTCACAATAATTTTGCATCTGCTCACTGTGTGGTCTGTATCTGAGAGAGATTTTGGCCACATAGTGCTGTGCTGGACATCCTAGAGTTTTTGTGTTCATTGTCTTGTTCCATGAAGATTTTTAAGATATATTTACTTTATACCTTCACCAGTGACACTGAGAAGTATGGGAGGAGTATTGCTTTTGTGCTGTGAAGATATGAGTTTGTGCAACAATATTACCAACAGTTCAGCTGAACTGTTCATGCCACATCAGTTGAATTAGAACTACTATACTGCTCATGTACCGGTAAACACTGTTTTGACAATGCTGTGCAACTCTGAACCTCGTCTGTGAATATTGGTGCATTTTGAGCTGTGGTTTGGGTTGAAACTGTGATCTATAGAATTATCCTTGTTGCAGATATAAATCACATATGATATTGTCGGAGGCCATTTCATTTCATGGGTTTCGTCTCTGTCATGTCTGCAGGCAAGGAGGGCCATGCACGGCAGCAGCGTTCCTGAAGCAGTTTGTGGGCGATCACAGCTGGGCTCACCTGGACATCGCTGGAGTCATGCAGAATAAGGACGAGATTCCTTATCTAGGCAAGGGAATGACAGGTGAGAGAGAGAATCCCAAGTTTTTGTTAGTCTTCGATTTTTTTTTTATTCAACAAGGGGAATTAAAATTCATCACTCTGTTGTGAGTGCTTTAGAGTGGTGGCTAACACTGTATTGAAGTGGCCAGTAGAGTTGGGATGGCAGGTATCAAATTTCAGCTCAAATTCCAGTGAATGTAGCAAAAAACAGAGACATCTACAATATATGCTGTATATTTCCTTTCAATCTCTCAGGCAACTTACAGCTGTTGCAACTCATTTCCAATTGCCCTACATTGACATTGGTATGCACTAAATTAATCAGTGGTTAGTAGTAGCCATGATAAAAAGGTCCTGGGCATACATACTAGGGATTCAAATTTACGACGACCTGATCCTAATTTTTGCCGATGTGGGGCAGTTTGCCAATCAGTTGCAATAGAAACAACTCAACACAAGAATTTCATTAATTTGAATGACTTTGCAGTACCCCATGCATGCTATAAGGATTAGAACCAGCACTGGCTGTCGGGCAGAAGCTCAGTGGTCTAGTGAGTAAGATGCCTGTCTGGTGATCAGGAGGTCATAGGTTCAAATCCTGCGAGAATATGTATGCCAATTACTGTTTATCATGGCTACTACAGAGCACTGATTAATTCAGTGCTTATTTACGTTGATGTAGGGCAATTTGTCCATCAGTTTGGCAGTTAGTCAGTCAGGATCATGACATATAAAGCAGGGTTATAACAACAATAATATAGTTTTCTCTATCCAGAGTAACCTTTTCAGTGTTGCCACTGCTCTACCAGAGGGCCCTGCCATTATTATTACCCTAGTGTGATCAGGTACCCATTTATACACCTGGATAGAGAGGGGCATGCTGGGTAAAAACATCTTACCCAAGGAAATAGGTATCTGATGGGATTCCAACTCGAGACTTCCGAACTAGGGACCTCCAACTGAAAGTCAGCAGTCTTATCCACTACTGTAAAAGTGGAAATTTTCTTGCATTTTGTGCAGCCAAAAGCTAGTGCTTAGATAAAAGCATGCAAATATTTTTGCATGCCAATATGTTCCATTAGTTAATGTCCTGATTCCGTGGAATTAAAAACACATGAAATTCATCTTACCTGGCTGAGCCTGAAAAATTACTTGTGTGAAAATATCCACTTTTACAGTATGCCGTAGTGCCCCCACAATTGGAAACAGACATTTGAATATCCAATGCTAAATATCTCTCTTTCCTATGGGGCTGGATGGATAGATTTGAGGAGAGACTAGGAAAAAAAGGCTGAGAGCAGTTCAAGAGATAAATGCAGACAGACAGTAGTTTGGAGTTAGGCCAAGGTTTTCAATCTGTGATGTGAGCAAAGCAGAGATAAATCTGTGTTGTGATACTTGGAAGTCTTTGGCATTGCCTCAAGTCTGTTGATCTTGGCCCGAATTCTCAAAGGTGGAATAGCTTTATTACACCGCTTATTCCGCCAATTTATTACGCCTCTTATGCAAATCAGGCCCTCGTGACGTAAAATGACGCGATTATTCCCCGGAATCTATTCTCAAAGGTGGAATAACTTATTCCCCGGAATAACTATTCCGCGGAATAGTTATTCCAGCTTTGAGAATTCAGGCCCTTGTGTGTATTTTTCCTCATCCACAGGTCGCCCAGTTAGGACCCTCGTGGAATTTGTGTCCAGATTTAAGCCGATGTAGGGAGAGCTGACACAAGAAGTCTCCTTCCAGCATGACTGTGACGTACTCCAGGAAGCAGTGAGGTGCTAATCAAGTCCACCAGGCTAAAAACATTGATAGTGTGAGGCTCAGATGCTCTGTCAGAAACTTGTGACTCAGCAAGTGTTTTAGTTCACCATTGACCCATAATTTCCAAATATTTGTGAAAATATTTGCAGGCATTCTTAGTTCACTGTTTCAGATGGAACTCTGCAAATTTGAGGCATTTTGTTGGGCTCACTCATTCGAAGTGGTAACTTGCTGTTGGGAATACAGACGGATAACACTTTGCACATTGTAATGTTTGATTTAACTCACTTATTGCCAAGGACAGTCTTTTATATACATGATGTGTATAGCATTCTGGAATTGATGGCCCTCAGAGAGTTAAGTGTATTTTCCTCCTCTTCTGAATAGATGGTGTGATTATTTGGTTACGCTTTGTACTTAATCACCCAGCGGGGCTCGTAGCTTGCTCGATTAGAACCCAAAAAGGAGCTTATTTATTCACAGTGGCATCTTCATTAGAATTGATGCGCCTGTGTGAGATTCAGGCTTCTGCATCACACATAAATCACACTGCCACCTCAGAATGCTTTTTTGAATCATGACCTAACCTGTGTATAGTCACAAATGAGATTGTAAGACTAATTTAAGTCGGAATGGTGGTAGGAGTTGGGACTCTCTTGCACATTTCAATTTCTCCGAATTGATGGTTCTTTGTGGTACTTCGCAATCAAGGACAAGTTTGAGATAGCACCACAGTGCTAATATACAGCCAAGTCTGTTCAAATAATTGTCAGCATATGATTATTTTAGCTCTCTAAGTACCTTTCAATAGTTTAACCCCACACCCTACCCCCCCAAAAAAAATCATCAACAACAACAAGGCACACACATGACATCAGAATCTATCCATTTCTCATATGTATGTGCATTTACTTATCGTCGCTGGGGCGACAAGACCTCGTATCTCAAAAATGTCAAATGTTCAGGAGAGCCAAAAAACATGGCGGCCAAAGCACTATACTGAATGGGATAGCCGTTCCTTTGACATGCCGTGGAGGCTTCATTTTTGGGGTAAGACAGCTGGGATTTGGACAGGACAACACTTAACCGATTATTTGACCACTAATGCAAAAGAGTCATTTTCACCAAAATTTGAGATACAAGGTCTTGTCACCCCAGCGACGTTATACTGTATACGCCAAATATTTCACGAGGTTTTTATTTTCGCGAATTTCGCGAGTCGGGTGCTGTTCACGAAATTAAAGACACGCGAAAATATTGACTCTGATCCCGATGTGGATGTGACGTACGCATGTACATTTCTCTGTTCAGTACAGGACTCCACAATCGCAAATTTAACCGCTCGCAAAATTGTCTGGAATTCCCGATTTGCAAAAATTTAGTCTCGCAAAATATATGGCATATACTGTATATGTTATCATTTGTCTTGAGTGACTGTTGTGTAACTTGCCAAAATATGCAGTATTACTCCGGGTACCTCCGTTGCAAGTCATCAGATTTAGACTCATCTGTTGTGAACGTTCTTTCATCTGGTTCTGTCTTCCTGGCACGAAGGGGCGTGGTCTGTGCCTTGTCGCCATCCTACAAATCCTAGTGCCAGTTTCTGCTGTAAGCTACTGCATCACGCCAGTTTGGGTATTGACAGAAAATGATAGAAAGCACCGAGGAGCGTATACCATTGCTGTGGCTACAGGGTCACTAGGCCGGAGAGCCGTGCATGCATCCTTAAAAAAACAAAGTCTGCATCATTATCTAGATCACCTATGCAAACTAATCACCTGTTCCTTTCACTACATTGGACTTATCTTGGTAATTTCATTCAAATCCGTTCTTGATTTTTGAGTTAGTTCTTAATTATTTGAGTTACATTGCTAAGAGACAGTAAAAACATAACCTCCTGGGTGGAGGTGCAATATTGGATAACTAAACATGAAAGATAATGACAGTACTCTAAGAAATCATTTTGTGTATATTATCTGTAACTGCCACAGCCAGTGTCTAGACCTTCAGGATATTTGCATTAAGTATTCAGGTTTCACGTAATACATGCACCTGTGAAACAGAGGCTATTCTTGGCATCCTCGAAAACTTGTGACCCACTGTGTCAATCAAGGAAAGGGTATGACTTATGTGAGTAGAAGTAAGGGCAGTGGGTGAAAGGGAAGGAAAAACTGTCTACTGAGAACATATGTACATGAAGTAGAACACATTCAGAAACTTGTTATTTGATGGTCAAGTGTGGATGTCTGTTGTGGTCAAACACAACTGACCAGTACTAAGCTTTGGCCAGCACCAGTCATTTGTCAGAGTACTGGGTCTGGGGTTTAGTCATAATCAAAGCTGATGTTATATTCATTTATTTGACAGACAGAGGATTGCATCTCCTTTATGCGTGAAATTTTCAAGCTGTAAAGACAAGTTGTGAATAAAATTCCAGCTGAAAAACTAGGAATATGTCTGTAAAAATCAGGGAAGGAAAGAATAAAAGGTTATCTACTATTTGCATGTGTATTTATATGTGTGTGTGCTGCACATGGAGGGGTAATAAACAGAAAAATGGCATTCAGCCCAGTATTATTCAAGTAATGTATTATGATTTTATTAAGGTTGTCTAGCATGTGGCTAGCCACTAAGTCATAATGAGTATGGATCTATTCAATCAGTTAACATGTATTATAATTGCAAGGCCCTAGATAGTAGTAGTTGCAGTGTACTGTCAGATATGTACCCACTGACCATTACTTTGGTGCAGTTTAAGACCCTTTTTTTTTTTCAAACACCCCATTGAATGAGTTTAGTTTGTGTTGGAACTACCTGTGACATGTCTGTTTTGAGATATAAACTAATTCATCAAAGAATTCAAATTTCTGACACCATCCTTATCCAATGATAGCTCAAGTATACCTTCGAGTTGGGAAAAAACAACAACAATCATGTATGCATTTTGTAGTGACTGTCTTCCATTTGTCATGGTTGATTTTTGCCAAAAAATCTGAAAAAGTTAAAATCTGAATCCACCATTTCAACCAAAACCATGCCATCCTTTTAATCATTGTTCACCAGCACACATAGATTTAATAGTGTGTGATTGATTTCAGTTTAACTGAAGGATGACTGCCTTTCTGAACTCTATTCTTCTTCAAATTTTCTGCAAGTTCAACTTCTTCAATATCTCTATGAATTCTTCACCAACAAATTTGATATTCACTGGAAAATGGAAGGCTTAAAGGTAGGGGATACCTTTTACAGAACTCCTCAACTGCAGCAAAACATTAAATATGAACCTCAGTGGACTTGTTTAGGCCACTGCTTAGAAATTTGGAAGTCAACAGTTACTCTACAATTTGAATAATGCACAAAACTCAACTACTCAGTAGTTCTGTGTGTCAGCCACACTTAAGCCTTTTTGTTGCAGTCTTCTGTATTTTTTATCTATAAACACAAATCGAAAAGTATAAGAGCTGATGTAATAACATATAGAGTGTGTGGCAAGAATGTATATAGAAATGTTTGTAAGTTTTGATGAACTTTATTCACAAAATATACATGATGGACACACATGCAGTGCATGGGTCTGCAAAGGTAGCCTATTAATGTACTGGAATTTACGATGAGCCCCGAAAAAATTCAATTCAAAATCTAACGGTCAATAAAAATGTACTAAATGTTACCTTCCACTTTCAATACTTTATGGGAGTTTCTAAAATGATACTCTCTTCAACATACCACTGTGTTTATACAACTCTTCATTTAAGGCATGCAAATGGGATTCCCTACCTTTAAGAAACTGCTCTACTCTGTGTGCATGTATCATCTCAAACTGATCTAATGCCCCTTTTATAGTATATGCTGTTATATTTTCCACCGATATATGATATACTGCATATATTAGAATGAAGTCTGTAACATAGCAAGTACAGCTTGATTCATTGTCGGCAAGGTTGTGATTCATTGTTCATGACATTCATGGAAGTGAATGTATGCACTTTTCATCTTGTTACCAATGCATTACAAGCATGGTCTACATTTCCACTGTACAGGACTTCTGCTCAAAAGAAATTTATGTTGATTTCTCCCACCTTCCACATTAACTCTTGAGCAATGCACTCGGTATAGAGTACTGAAGTGATGATGTCACAGTCTTTTGTTGTAGCTTGGGTTGGAGCCAGGTGCAAGCATGGTTAGCAACAGTAAGAGCGAGGTTGTTTAGAACCAGCTTCCATGGCGATGAATGGCTACGGCATCACACTTTTGTACTCTACAATCTATTCATTTGGTATAGAATTGAAAGTTGCGTTACTTTCAAACTACATGTAGCTGAAGTGCGGCAAAATGGACCTCTTTTGCATCACATGTACAGCAAGATATAGTATTCAACTTTGACACCAAAGTAGGTGTTGGACAATCCAATCAGCGGTTGAATATAGATGCATACCGGTATTTGTTTTATCCTTGCATATTTGTTATCATGCTGTGCATTTTTGCATTCAACACTTCAGTTTGCTCCCTTGCATCTTTAGTAGTGCTTGGTTGCAAAGTGAGATATAATTAAAGAGGAAATCCACCCCCAAAAATAAATATATTTTTGAAAGAAAGATTTTGAAAGAAAGAGAAACGTATTCCCCATAGAACGATACAAAAATGACAAAAATTGAACAAGAAATAAGGAAGATATGACATTACCTAAAAAAAGATATTTTTAGGTAATACAAATAAATACATGTTCTCATACCAAGATATACCAAAGTTAACATTTGTTCTTTTTATTTTGGGTGACTTTAAGGAAAGTTTTATATTTATACAGCTGAAATATGAGTTTTTTGTTTTTTTTTTCATTTCTGTACAGGGAATACGAGTTTTTTGTCATTTCTGCATATGAAATGAGATAAGAAATTATGAGGGCATGACATCATCAACTTGCTCATTTGAATATTAATGAGGACTGGTCAAGAAATGTTTTCCGAAAAGTTGTGAAATTTCAAAATGTCGCATCTTCTTTATTTTTCATCTGATTTTTGTCATTTTTGTATTGTTTTGTAGGGAATATTTTTCTCTTTTTTTCTTTAAAGTTTAGTTCTTTTGGGGGCAGATTTCCTCTGAAGTAAAGCATTTTGGCAATCAGAAAAATGAGAATTATGTGTTCAGTGACTAGCATACGAGCTTCATTCTCAAAGATTTTTGATGGAAGAGGATAGAAAAGTGAGAAATTTACTTGCCTCAATTCGATGTTTTGCTTTGTTTCTTTTTTCCCTCTCTTTTGTTTTAAAGAGAAAATCTCCTTTCAGAATTTTTGAGGACTCCAGAGAATTCAAGTCCCTCAAAACTGGATGTGCTTTCACAAACAACTGAACCAGGTTTAGCTGTCAACTTGCTACAGTGCACTCCCGTTATAATGACATCTTCGGGACCGGCAGTTTTATATAAAAAACTTCGTTTCAGCCAAACAGTACAGTCAGTACATACAGATATATAGATGATAATTTTTGGATTCAAATTTTAACTTTGTTGTAACAAGAATTGTAACCATGTTCATTATAATGGGAGTGCATTGTAAAATAAAATTATTAACTTGTTTGGTGGGAAATGTCATTTAGGGGGTTGTACTTGAAGATGATCCCAGTTTATGGAATGAAATGTAAATAGGTGTGAGCTGTTGTTTGTGTTTCAGTATTACAAATGTAAGGGATTGGCATTATGCAATGCAGCAAAATTGGTGACAGAGCAGTGATTATTTTTTTTTCCATAATTGGACAAATATTAGTATGAAGAAAGATATCATGCAGTCAGCTAATGTGACTTCTTTTTTATTTGTCAACCAAAGAATCGTCGATCACTCCCGTCATGTCCCATCGGTAGCAGAAGTATTCATTTGTTTTATACCCAAAATGTAGAAAGTACAACTACCAGGGGTGGTATTCTGAGGCCGTAATTAAGTATGTAATTAACTTCGTAATTAAGTCGAGAAGTTAATAGGCCCTTAATCATGGGCAAAATCGGTATTCTGAGGACATAATTAAGGTATGATTAAGTCCCCTATGATTATCTTAGGCTCCTCCCATCTAATTGTTATTCCATCCAATCAGACGCGTTGTTAGAAGCCAAAATGATGATCACGCGCGCAAATATGCCCTCAATGCGCGCTCCTCCACACACCTCCTGTAATTACAACACAAGAGCTCAGTGCGCACAGTCCGGTCTTTGATTACAACCCTTCACCTACGCACGCGAAGAGCTCACATAAAATGGCAAAATTCCTTGAAGATCGCCTATATTTCTTTTTTTCTCTGAATTCTATGGATACCATGACAACAAGACTCAACCGCTCCTCAGTTACCGAAGACGGTAAGCATCGTTTTGGCCGAGAAAAAACGCTGTAATGCGTGATATCGGAGTAGTTAATGACACTCTTTGGTATCATTAAGTTTTCCATTAACTTTCATACTTAATCACACGCTCAGAATACCGATTTGTAATTAACTCTGTGATTAAGTCCTCTTAGAAGTGCACGTGCGTCAATACGCGCAAGCGCGTAAGACTTTCCCGCCAAAACGCTTGTTGTCATGGTAGTTAATAGACCCCCTACTTAATCAAGCTCTCAGAATACCAATTCGGTAATTAAGTGCTAATCATACACTTAATAAGCCCTCAGAATACGGCCCCAGGATTGTAGTTTCATCATGATTTAGCTGTGGATTATTAGGGACTTTGAAGCATATGCTCTTTAGATTGAAGTAGTTATATCAAACAGAATCAAGAAGCGTAATGTCTTTTTTTGACTGGACACAAAAATATTTCTACACAAGTGATGATGCTACAGTACAGGCAGGTATCTCACACACCTTTGTGATCAAGCCTGTTTGTGATTGCAGATATGATTCATCAATGGTCAAATGGTCATTGTATTTCGTGACCCGCCGTGTCTCTGGTCTGCTGCTGTATAATCAAAGTTATTTTCACTGCGGGGTAAATTTCTACCATTGCAGTATGTGATCCCACCTGAAGTATAGTTCACCTTTACAGAATGATATTGAAAGTGATAGGGCTTCATGTGATTGCCTCGTTAAAACAATTAGCTGTATCTCTTCTTTATGAGAAACTGTTTGTACATTGCACTTACAAGAGAAACTAAATATCTCCCAAACAGACATTGGGTCTACATGCTTGCTCACAGTTTGAAAATGGAACTCGAAGCTAAATTGTGTTTGTGATTGCAATCAAGATTGCAAGATTGCGATCTTGAAAACATGAACTCCTTGGCAGAAGGAAAGAAGCAAAGTGATAAAGGCTCACTCTTTCTGGAGGTTCTGGAAGCTGTAAGCTAATCTCCAATCTGATTTTGTCTGTCATTTACTGGTCAGAACAATTCATTTTGTTCTTTGCGATGTCAGACTTCAGTAAAGGGTCTTTGAAGGTACAATGGTGTTAGCTGCCCTCCACACTGAGTCATTGTTTGCCCACATGTTGGATAATTAACCATCATGAAAAAGTGCACCCTTGTATCTCTCCGACCACTTACCATCCAATAGCAAACATTGTGTGTGCTAACATGTGTATTTTTATCAGTTCATCCTACCTTCAAATCAAATTGACAAGATATGTTCTCATATTATTCTGGAGTTGTCTCCCACACTGTGTAATTCTTTAATTTGTTTGTCCAATACCTCTGACCTTCAACATATAAATGAAAATAGGAAGGAGTGAAAGGAATACATTTCCTCCGCAAATATAACTGGCAGATTTTGTTCACACACGGAAACTACAAATGCAGTGTTCTGTTCAGGATTTCATTTCTTGCAATACGATGCAAGTGGTAATAGATACTGAGGTGAGGTCACATTTTCATTTTTTCAAAATGCAATAAAGTTATTAAAGACTGGATTGAAAATACAATGTGATGTTTCTTAGTATTGTCTTCACTCTTTTGCATTCTCTACATTACAAAACTAACAGACTGTCGAAGGCCCAGAAGAGTTGATTATGCACATTTATTACATCATATTTTATGAAATGATATTTACATTGTCATACATACAAAGTATTTTCAGCTTCACAGATTCATGATTGTCATCTCAAGAAATATGTGCCGTTGAAAAAAAAAGAAAGAGGAGTTTGCCAGAAATGGTCATTGATGACTTTAACATCAACGTAATCTGTTGAATAAGAGTTGTCCACTTCTTTTTTATTCACCCCTGAGAAGTTAACAAGGTAATGCCCATCTACGCATGCTTTAATAGAGTACATGTAGACAGACTTCTACATTCCAAAATCATTTTCACTCGAGTGGACTGTGTTCACACTTTATGTTAGTAACACAAAGAATAAAACAGACTTTATTTTTTCTGTCACTGGACAGAATAAACATGTGTATTTAGGATGTTTCCTACTTTAAATTCTGAAGTACGTGTAGCAAAATAAATGGAGGTATTTCAGACAACCTACTATTACCTAGTACATTGCAAACTACATCATATGATGATGTTGACCATTCTGGTGAGTTCTATGACGATAGGAAACAAGTTAATCTTTTGTCTCGCAAAGAAATTGTAGTAAGGCGTACAATGTTTCGCTCGCTACTGCTGAGTTTCGTCAGGTACAATGAGACACAGTGGTGCGTGCACGCAGGTTATAGCATATATGCAGATGTGGTACTGTACTTAGAAACGGCGTGCCCACTACCACATCCGCATACACGCTTAACTTGCATGCACACAATCATTGTACCTGATGAAGCTAAGCAGTAGCAAGCGGAACGTTGTACACCTTTCTATGATTTCTTTGCGAGACAAAAGGTTATGTAACTTGTTCCCTATTGTCATAAATCAGTCATGTCTGCCAAACTTTGTATGGGGACAGATTTTCTTGTGACAAATTCAGTTTGTTACCATTTCATTTCAATGGTTTCCCTTTAACAGCACAGACAACATACACACTGCATTTTCCTTTAACAGCACAGACAACATATACACTGTAAAGGGCATTGATGCAATCTTGGAATACAGTAAATTTTGCCTACATTGACCTTGCACAGGTCCAGAATTGGTGAAGCTGAAAAATTCTACCCTGATGGATGTAAACACATATTTATTCTGTGTAAGGTGAAATTCATTGAAGTCAAATTTTTCTCCAATCTTTTTGGATTCATCTTGGGCAAGGTTGACTGTAAATCAAAGTTTCTGCCTCTTCTGGAATCTATGCAAGTCTTTGGTATGCTGGTATTACCGTACCTTCCTCAGAAACAGAGATGAATAACACAGCAACTGTACATGAACCAATACTGCTTTGTTTTCATCTAGTCAGAAAACCTAATATGACACTTGCCAGACTCCAGGTCAACACTGTGTCCACTGCTGGATATTTGCAACCAAAATGCTCTCATAAATTCCTTTTCACAATAGAGATATTGAGGAATCTGCAAGCTTTGGCTGTTGGCTAAAATTAAGATAACTCCTCTATATACCATGGAGATGAAATGATCTAAAATTTCAGCCCCAAGTCACTATAAACAGTTCGCATTGGATACCCTTGTGGATTTGCATCTGCAATACTGTGTGTTATCATGTCATTCGCTCTGGTAAGAGGCAAAACACTGTGTCCGTCAAATAAGACATTACACAGAGGTCCCATGTGAGAGAGTCACAACTTGCGCATGTACAGCAGAGAAAGGTGCAAATGTGGTGTTTGGTGATTTGACATCAAATCCACATGGTCCAACCCAGATGACTAGCTTTAGAGAGCAAGTGGTACCAACCAGGCATGTAGTGCTGACCAAGAAGTAGCGATCCATATTCATTCCAAATGAGGCATGTGCTTGAGTTTGTTATGGGGAACAGTTAAACAAATCTCATCTTCTATCAAACCCACTGCCTCCAATACTGGATGTTGCCTGCTCCAAGTGGGCAAGAGGTCCCGACAGGGGTGTGGTCCCCATCATATTGGCTGCGGTCTCCCCTCCACTGACACCAGCGGCCCCGTGATGTTGTCCCTGGTAGTCAGCGCTGGTGCCCTGCTGAGATTGAGGCATGCCGGAAGGCGGACCCATCGTCATCGCCATGGTACCACGCGCCAGCTGTTGCTGCTGCATCTGGGCGTGGTGGAGTTGCTGTGGATGTTGCGGCTGTGGCGTGCTGCCGCACTCCAGAGACTGGAGGATGGTCAGCCAGTTGTTGACCTTGGTCAGCTGTTTCTGGAGGAGGGCATTCTTCCTGGACAGCTCTGCTTTTAGCTCGTCAATCTCCTGACACAAAAACAAAACAAGACAAAACAAAACAAAGATGAAATACAGGACAGCACATCCTTTATATACATAACACTGGGATGTAAGGTAGTGAAATCTCAATTTAATGTACTGAGGAGGTCTACAACGAAAAGCTCGTGGAAAATTGATGGCTCCATTTGGCTATGACAGTGCATTTACTTTTCAACAATAAAGAATAAAGATTTTCATCTGTGGGGCACTTACTGACATTTTACGCACATTCAGGGGGAAAATAACAGGTTGAAAAAATTGTCACAGAGTTTAAATGGTAATTGTTTTGCCCTCACGATCACATACCTCCTTGATCACATTTTCTGGCTTTGTTATGGCCATCAGCATCTGTCGCTGCAGGAAGAAGTTCTCTGTTTCTTTGGCAAGCTCAAGAAAACGTTGAATAGACTGGTCAACACCTATGATGCAATGAAACCACAAATTAATAATTCATACAGATGTCATTCTTATGATCAGATGTTTAGAAGCCTGCATGAAGAAGACAGAACCAGACAGTCAGGTGATATCATTATCATGTTCAAACTATTCTGAAGAAGCATCATGCAAAATATATAAGAATATATTAGATCCACAGGCAAGATTTTCATACTGATTTAATCATTATAGTGGAGCGGCATAGCCGAACAATTGTGCATTTTGTGATAAAAGCACCAAATTTCGTACACAGGTTGACAATCACGTTCAGATTAAATTTAGATATTGGGCCATCGTAAATAGCGCCCTCTACGTCCATGGCAGCCATTTTTCAAAATGGCTGCCATAAATGCCATGTTTTCGTAAAATTTGCTAATTCTAGGAGAGAAAAGTAAATAAGATTTTGGTTACAAATGGGAAATTACATTCAAAATAAATCTAGATATCGAGCCATCGGAAATAGCGCCCTCAACGCCCATGGCAGCCATTTTTCAAAATGGCCGCCATAAATGTCATTTTTTTCCAAAATATTTGCTAACTTCAGAAGGGAAAGCCAGTAAGATTTTGGAAACAAGTGGGAAGTTACATTCAAAAATAAATTTAAATATTTGGCCATCGTTAACTGCGCCCTCAACGTCCATGACATAAAGTGGTTGTCTAATGTGCCACTTCTTCGATGATTTTGCAAATTTCAGAAGGGAAAAGTTAATGAGATTTTGCCCATAAATGTTAATTACATTCAAAATAAATCTAGATATTTGGCCATCGCAGAGCGGGTTGATAGATAGAGTTGCGACACTGGGGTACAAAGGTCACGTCAAATAGTTCCCCGTGGTCATCGATGTCGACGAATTATTTCTACAGGGTTTTCACATAGGCGCGCAGTACCCGGACCCAGCGGCAGTGTGAGATACCATTGTTGCTTGCGACGGGAGTGTGACTTGTTGAGAAAATGTCGTGTTTTTACGGAAATGATGTAAACTTAATGACGTAGAGAAAGGAATACTTGCCTGTCGAAGTCAAGGAAACGGTTGCAAACAACCAGTAAGGATGAAATATTTTCAAAGTGGTTTTAACGCTCCTGGATGATGTTGATGGGCGAACGTCAAAATGTAAGGACGGAAATATCATGTAGTCCCACTCCTTTACAATTGTTGTTGTAATTCAAAATCCCGGGTTGTTGGTCTTTATTGTTGTTATGACGACGAGGGGAAGCTATTTTGCACTCTCGCGCAAAACCCATGCGCGGAGCGCGTAACTCTACTTTGCGCGAGCCACGGAGCAAAATAACAATGAATGCATTGTTTGCGTCATAATAGGGTACGCGGTTTTCTAAGGTCTTATCGACATCATACGACCAGGGGGAACTATTTTGAGGGATTGACCAATCAGCGCGAACTTCCGGTGTCGCAACTCTATCTATCAACCCGCTCTGGGCCATCGGAAATTGCGCCCTCAACGGCCATGGTAGCAATTTTTTACAAAATGGCCGCCATAAATGCCATTTTTTTGTTAAAAAATGAGAATTTCAGAAGGGAAAGCCATTTTTTTTCTCTTTTGTGCAAACAAGTAGGAAATTACATCCAAAATAAATCCAGATATTGGGCAAGGCAATTGAAAATTGCGCCCTCACTGGATATGGCAGCCATTTTTTTTTTTAAATGGGCACCATAAATGCTACTTTTTCATTTAAAAAAAAGCTAATTTCAAAACGAAAAGTCAATGAAATTTTGGTTATGAATGGGAAATCACATTTGAAATAAATCTCGATACTGGGCCATCGGAAATTGCGCCCTCAACTATCATGACAGCCATTTTTCAAAATGGCCGCCATTAGTGGTATATTTTCGAAAAGATTTACTAAAATCAGAAGGGAAAGCCAACGAGATTTTGCAAACAAGTGGGAAATTACATTCAAAAGTAAACTTATTGAGCCATTGCAAATTGCCCCCTCAATGGCCATTCCAGCCATTTTTCAAAATGGCCACCATGAATGTCTTTTTTTTTCCGTAAAGTGTCGCAGGCATCAATCAGAATTTCCACAAAGGTGGAAAATTACATTCAAACTGAATTTAATAATAGGCCATCCAAAAGTGCACCCTCAACAGCCATGGCAGCCAAGTTTCAAAACAGCTGCCATGGATGCCCCCCCCCCCCACACTTTTTTTTTTGTGCAAAAATTTGCTGATGTCAGAAGGAAAAGTCAATAAGACTTTGCAAACAAGTTGAAAATTATGCTCAAAAATAAATTTAAGTATAAGGTCTTCTTAGAAGGCGCCCTCAAGGGCCATGCTGACCGCCATGGATGTCTGCTTCTTTTTTTCTTTTTTTTTTTGGAAAGATTTGCTAATTTCAGAGAAAAAATCAATGAAATTTGTACATATGTTGAAAATCATATTCAAAAGAAAATAATATATGAGGCCATTACAAATGGCACCATCAACGACCATGGTAGCCATTTTCCAAATGGCCGCTATACATGTAGATGCTATTTATTTCTTGAAAATACGATAATGCCAGAAGAAGACAATACTATTTCTTGTGTAAATTGACAAAAGACATTCAAATGAATTCAAGTTTGAATTTGAATTTGAAGTGAAGATATTGAGCCGCCATTTAAACATCGTCCCCAACGGCTATGGCAGCTCTTTGTCAAAATGGCTTCCACACACTCCTTTTTTTTTTATTTGCTTATTCCAGAAGGAGAAAGCAATAGAATACTGCTAAACAGCCATTATATCTAATGCAATCTGGTGTTCAGAGAAATTTAAATTTAAAAAAAGGTTTCATTGATGGGTTAGTTCTAAATTCATTTTTTCAGTTTAGTTCTAAGGTCTATTGCAGTATTTCGCGTGTGACGGCTAACAGTATGGATATCACATGTATGTGTTTTTATGGAAGCATAGCATAAAGCAAGTTAACTTTTTTCGTAAAATGAAAGGCCACTTTTTTGTATCCGTCTTAAGAATATTTAGGAAGTTAAATTTTAGAATAGATACACGTCACATAGTCCCATATATCCAATGATATGGTGTTACTGTCAAAGATAATACATGGCGCCATTATCCCTGGATATTCATATTACTCTTTTTCGGAAATTTTTCATGTTTGCTACCTAAAATATGCATTCATCATTGGTGAGATATAATCGCTAAGCATTTGCCTTGTTTATTTTAGTTGTTCCTCAAATGATTTCTTTAACACCATATTTCAGATTACATAATGTCCCTGTGAGTATTCTACTGTCTTCTCCTTCTGAAGTTAAAAAATTTTCAAAAAAGAAAAAAGAAAAAGAAGAGTGTATTGTGGCCATTTTGACAAATAGCTGAAATAGCCATTGAGAACACAGCTTATGATGGCTCAATGTTTAAACTTCTTTGTATGTAATTTTCAACTTGCGCAAAAAATGTTTATTGTCTTCTTCCGGCATTAAGACATCTTCATAAAAGAAAAATGACATCTATGACAGCCATTTTGGAAAATGGCTGCAATTACCATTATTAGCAATTTTTTTTCTTCTTGAAAATTTGCGAAGGAACAATTTCTAGAGTTAATGCAACCTAAATAATAAGTTTGAATTTAAACATGATTTTCAATTTATGTACACATTTGTTGTCTTTTCTTTCTGAAATTACCATTTTTTAAAACAAAATGATTATGACAATGGCAGCCATTTTGGAATATGGCGGCAATGGCCATTGAGGGCAGTATCATAACAATCTGATACAAATATTTATTATAATAGTCTAATACAAGTATTTATTTCAAACATAGTTTTCATATTGGGTGCAAAATCTTATTGACTTTTCCTTTTGTGAAATCAGGAAATAGAAAATAATGGAATCCATGGTGGCCATTTTGAAAAATGGCTGCAATGGCCATTGAGGGCGCTATTTACAATAATGTAATACATAGGCGCAAGATATATTTCAAACGAAATTTTTAAAATGAGTGCAAGATCTTATTGACTTTTCCTTGTGGAAATAGTGAATTCAGAGAAAAAGGAGGTATTTATGGCAGCCAATTTTAAACATGGCCGCCATTGGCGTTGAGGGCGCAATTTGTGATGGCCCAACATCTAAATTTATTTTGATTTTTTTTCCACTCGTTTCGCAAAATCTTGTTGATTTTCCCTTCTGAAATTTTTAATTTTTTGCAAAAAATTGCATTTATGGCGACCATTGGCAAAATTGCATTCATGGCACTTGAAATTTGTGAAATGTTACGAAAACTGGCATTTATGGCGGCCATTTTGAGAAAAATGGCTGTCATGACCGTTGGGGGCGCAATTTGCAATGGCCCAATATCTGAATTTATTTTGAATGCTATTTCCGACACGTTTGCAAAATCTTATTGATTTTCCCTTCTGAAATTTGTAAAATTTTTCGAAAACTGGCATTTATGGCGGCCATTTTAAAAATCCCTGTCATGGCCGTTGAGGGCGCAATTCGCGATGGCCCAATATCTGAATTTATTTTGAATGCTATTTCCGACGCGTTTACAAAATCTTATTGATTTTCCCTTCTGAAATTTGTAAATTTTTACGAAAAAAGGCATTTATGGCGGCCATTTTGAAAAAAATGGCTGCTATGGCCGTTGAGGGCGCTATTTACGATGGCCCAATATCTGAACTTGTTTTGAATGTTATTTCCCACTCGTTTGCAAAAATCTTACTGATTTTCCCTTCTGAAATTTTTTATTTTTTGCGAAAAATGGCATTTATGGCGGCCATTTTGAAAATGGCTGCCATGGCCGTTGAGGGCGCAATTTGCTGTGGCCCAATGTTTAAATCTATTTTAAATGTTATTTCCCACTCGTTTGCAAAATCTTATTGATTTTTCCTTCTGAAATTTGTAAATTTGTACGAAAAATGGCATTTATGGCGGCCATTTCGAAAAATGGCTACCATGACCGCTGAGGGCGCTATTTACGATGGCCCAATATCTGAATTTATTTCAGATGTCATTGTCAACATGTGTGCGAAATTTGGTGCTTTTATCATAAAATGCACAATTCCTCTAATTTTTCAAGCTATGCCGCTCCACTATTATTTTAAACTTTGATGAACAGATACAAAAGTACTACGGTATAGAAAATAAGACATTTTGCTTTTGTGGACACCCTACTGCAGAAATCCAGAAATCAAACAATATCTAATGTTTTGTTGTTGTTGTTTGTTTGTTTGTTTGTTTTTGCTCAGCAATCTGTGAAAGAGTTTACTACATAGAGACCATTAAATTGTATCACTAAAGATCTTCACATTCAATGCATGTGAAGATCTTTCATGAACAGTTGTCACACAATAGCCTTGCAAACTCATGCACATGGTATCTTCATGACAAGACGTGAAATGCAAAATATATATTCAACAAATATAAAGACAAACTTCTTCAGGTTCACAAGAAAAAAAAACCGAACACACCCATAGACACCTTTGATGCAAACAACTATCCAACCGACTTATATTGCGTATTTCAAATTATCTCTGCAGCTCGATGCTGCTGCCCAAAACAAAAGCACTGACAAAAATGACTTGTAAAAGTTAACATTGATTGGTCATTGATTCCTTCCGAGGCATCTGCCATGTCACATACTACTGATGACTTACTTGCCCTCAATTCTATGTGATCATGAACATGAACAGCTTCGGGAGCCACAAGTGATGAGAGGCAAGCCTGTATATAAAAGAAAAACATAAAGAAAGAAGTTATTATAATACCGGTACTCTGAAATCTGTCAGCTTTGATGCAAACAAACCAATGCCACAATCAACCACACCTGATCAGTGCATTATTTCCTACAATGATGTATTCTATTGGTGGAATCTACCTTTACACAACACTTTTGATATATTAGATAAATTATTGATTTTTAAGTAGGCCCTACCTGGTATATGACATGTTGAGACACTCACCAATAGGAAATACAGACAGTAAATTTACATTTAACAATTGAATACCTTTTGCAAAGATATACTAATGTATCATTATCTCCTTCACACACAAGGGTCAAGAGGTTAAAAAAGACTGGGTTGACAGAGATACTACAGTTCGCATTAATTTGGTTTGAGGAAGATTAATTAGAACACCTTGAGTATGAGTAATCCATAATAAATATTGTACGAGTTGATTATGATCGATCACAATAAGCATCATAAGTCAAAATTAATAATTCAGTTCCATTCAATTCGATCTTTACTTCCAACTTAACACATAGAAAACAGAATACATGTGAATATGAGTAAATTATCAGTATAGGCCTATATGCAAAAGTATCTAGACTCTAGCCTCTAAGGTTAGATATCTAAAAAAGAAAAGAACCACTGACGAAACGTCGAAACAAGGCAAGATTATGAAAAAGAAAGCAAAAAACACGGCATGGGAAAACAAATAGCAGAGGTACATGAACCTGAAGAGCACAAGCTCAATATCATTATTCTGTATTTGAAAATGACAACCTATCTTTACTAAGTTTTAATTTGATAAACTGTTAGATGGTTGCAATAAATGTTGCATGTCAAGACTTTGACAGATCATCAGACAATCTGTCAGATGATGTCGTTTGGATTCTAAAGAAACATGCATTGAAACTGCTAGAAGAGTGCTGACCTTAAAAGCCGACTCGAGTTCATCAACCAAGTGCCTATCACCACCACTAGATCCACTATGTGAAGCCATTTCTGAAGCCAAGGGAGGCAGATACAGATACCTGGCAAATGAGCAGAAAACAGTACTAAACCACTAGTAGATTTACTCAATCGTTAGAGGTTGTACTACCCTAGTTGTAGTGCATTGATTGAACACTGAGGTCGATATGCACAGCGCATGCATCCATGATGTGCCCAGTTCCCGTAAAATGCAAAGAACAGAGTGAGGTTTATAGCCGCTATTAAAAGCTGACTGTTATCTATTACGAAAATCATAATCTGAAATACTGATAACAATTAATGTTCAGTCATTTTTGTCCCCTGTCATTAATTCATGTGTGTATTATCTACAGTTCGCAGAAAAACACCCTGTTATCAATGAACTGAGACGGTTATACGTGACTATATCTTAAAAATATCATACCAAACGACTTGAATATTATCTACCCCACCCTCCTTGGGTTGTGTCTAGTTAAAATGGCGGCCGCCGGCAGACTTTTCGCTCGTTCGCATGGTGAGTATAGCTGTCTTGAAGTTGATCTATGCATCCCTCATCACTTACAAGACAGTTATGAGGAACAGCACCTTTCCCTGGACTGAGCAGTTACAAAACCTTGATTGAGTAAATTTATGTTTTTATGTGTTTAACCATGCTGCCAGTGCATTGAGCCGAGTGATAGATAGATCTAGTGTGGTCCTGCGTACTGGATATTGTGTCGGTTGCTGTGCCTTTTCGCATAGATAGACAGCCAGTGGACCCCAAACCCATGGAGGATTGCTGTAATGTGTAAAATACTGCTGTGATTTAAACTTCATTTCAGTTGGTAAAGATGAAATTGTCATATATGAAGTAAATTCAGGTCGCCTAGCTACCTACCAGTACCAATGCCTACCGTTGGGCGCTATTTACCTGCCTGTTCAGGGCCAGGGACTGAACTGAATGCCTTCAGTGAATCGAATGACAGTGCCGTGTGATAAGTGCCCACCAACCAGTGGACAGTGGTTGAGGTTCGTGTAGGGTGTGTTAGCAATTTGAACGTGTCTGTGAGTCTGACGTCGACAGTGCAGTGCAGTGTTTCCCTCACAGGCCCAGCTCGATGCAGCAATGCAGTGCCAGTGGATACGCAGATGATTTAAAGTAAAAAATACTGGCAAAATTGTGAAATGGGCCTCACCGCAGTGTGCGTGCACCTGTGCGTTAGCAAGCAAGTTTAGGTTAGGGTTGTATTTATGTTTAAATTGGCCGTTAAATTAGTCGAGGGACATTAGGAAGTCCTTCCGAGAATAAAATGTTGAAGAACAACAGAAAAAACGGGAGAAAGGGAGGAGGATCCCATGCTGTGGAAATCAGCCCCACCGCTGTATCAATCTCGCGTAAACGCTGTTTGGTGGGGCCGCATTCACAAGTATTATACTGTGGAAGAAATCCCCACCACCGTGCTTATCTACCGATGAATGCCACACGGTGGGGCTGAATTCACGAGTATAAACAAGCGAGCCGCCATAGTATTAGTACAGACACGCAGTGGTGGAGCCTATTTCAGGAGTATGCCAAAGTACTTCCAAATCTAATTGCGACCAGCAGCCCCAAACACGTAGCGTAATGGGGCTGCGGACTTTAGCATTCAGGATCATGACAGGGGTAGTATCGCGGATAAATATCAACTTAAAATCGAAAAATTTCTTTAATTTGAAGACTTACAGGTAAAGTTGAAGTGTTGACGACAGGTAACGTGCAACATTTGGTTCTGCCAGTAGTCCCTTTCTGTTCGAATTGATGACTTAATGTGACTCGGTTGAGAGGAACCTGGGAGAGCTACACTGAATTGACGGCCAGCGCATTCGCACACAGACATTTTATCCGGTCAATGGATTTGAAATTTGTGCGCATGTGATGTGTGCGCATGCGCTGGCTGTCAATTCAGTGTAGCTCTCCCAGGTTCCTCTCGACCGAGTCACATTAAGTCATCAATTCGAACAGAAAGGGACTATTTGCAGAACAAAACGTTGCACGTTACCTGTTGTCAACACTTCAACTTCACCTGTAAGTCTTCAAATTGAAGAAATTTTTCGATTTTAAGTTGATATTTATCCGCGATACTACCCCTGTCATGATCCTGAATGCTACAGTCCGCAGCCCCATTACACTACGCGTTTGGGGCTGCTGGTCGCAGTTATACCAAATCCAAGTTCTAACAGTATAGCACTTTTGTAATTTCATAATACTTAATATGATCATGATGTTGAAGAAATATTGCTTTAATATGTTAAAAGTATTATGATAATACATTAATCTTCATCTTTGTCATGTACCAAGTTAAGTATGGTATTGTATGATATCTGACTCTGAGCCCAATGATGCTCCAACCAAATAGATCATTTATGATTATAGCACACAGCCTAAATCATCCAAATCCCATGGATCCCATACCATATTCACATGAGCTGAGCTTCATAAAGGGATTATTGCATCAAGTTAGTATCAAGTATTGTGTAGTCATCAATTCAAGAGAATGAGAATGATTCCTGCTGCCTTGTTTGTGAGAACTGTGGACATATATGGGATGATTCCACTTCTATTAATCTGTTGCATATGTGTAATTATGTGTGATTATGCCAGTTTGACATTGCTGTTCAAAATTATACCTAGCTTTTTCCAAGTTTGGAGCTAGAAGCTGCTACACACAATCAAGAGCAAATCTAGTCCTCACAAAAGACACGAAAGTCATCTGCCAAGGCATTACAGGAAAGCAGGTGAGTGGTTATTTCTATGGTGATGCAAGACAACAATTTTATTGGCTTAACACTGAACTGTTATTTCTAATTTCTTTTTTTTTCTTTCTAACACTGATTTTGGAGTGTTAATGTTTTCTGTTAGAGTCTATCAAATCAGTACTGGTATGTCAAATTCTGTTGAGACTAGTTTCTATTGAAAAGTTTTGAACTATTAAGGCTGACTTCTAAAGGCTGTATTTGACTTGCATTATGTTCTAAGTAATGCATGCTTATTTATTCTGAGAATTTACTTTGGATTTAGCTTTGACCTCAATGAAAGCACAGTTGGCAGATTACTAAGTTTGCAAATTATACGAAATGATCCCCTAGCTTGAATGTCGATTTGTATATCGTGTGTACTTTCATGTACACATGAAAGCTTAGAAGTCATCCATAACAATCCCATGTACCCCTCTTTCTCTGAAAAGAATAGTGATTTTGCATCTGAAGATAAAGGCAACAGTCATTTTGCCAGTTATAATAACAGTTCATACTGCCAATTAAAGTTTTGCATCATCATGTTATACATTGTTTATTGTAAAACAGGTGCTAATCTAACCCCAGCGCAGGGCGCTGTAACCAGTAACAGCACCCCGACGACGTGTATGCAATTTAGTGAAGTAATCAAGTGCACTGCGACGCTTGCAATTCTGTAAACAACTCATCGTTCAAAACGACACTTGGATTCGCAACGAAAAGCCACATGTTGTAATACCATATTGTTGAATATTAGAGGCGTCGATGTATCCCTCACCATTACCTCCTAAAACAAGATAAATCGTCATCGAAACGAAATAAATAAGTATAGTAAATCATTGCCCAGCATGCGTTTATTAAGAATGCGTGATGTATAATACGTCACACCTCATGAATATTCATTTCAGTTCTCAGCTAGCCGCCCTGTTTTTTTTTTCCACACGCATACATTGTGTATTATAATATGTGCTACGTTCTATCCATACCTGATCGACAGCAAGGCTGTTAGCGCATGTGCTGTGTAAGTTGTACTCTGATGCGAATTGCGGAGGGACCAAAATCTCGGATAAAATCTTTCACTTAAAACAGATCATATTGTAAATCGACTTTGGCGGCTCTGATTGTAAGTATCTTATCTAACATCATGGCTACGAATTTCAGTGTAAAACCCTGTATTTTGGTCTCTGATCACCAAAATGCTAAGCCATATCAGGCGGTTCTGCGATAGCCATAGGGCTGCCATGCGACCCCTACTCGGTACGGGTTGGGGTCACTGGTGCGGTTAGTGCTAATCATACATTTTTTTTATCATAACTTTCATTGTGTATTGATTCTATTACTCCCACATTTCCAGGGTGCTTTCCACACCACACAGGCCATTGAGTATGGGACGAACATGGTAGGTGGTGTTACCCCAGGAAAGAGTGGCCAGGTCTCATGTGGACTTCCTGTCTTTGATTCATGTAGAGAGGTGAGATTATCTTGCTTTGTTCTTCTTGCATTAATGCACAAAACAGTTTAACTGTAAATATATTCGGATTAAAAAAGATGCAACTGTCCATGTTACCTGAGACTACTACATTTTTCCTGTGAATATTTCAGTTTACCCTTGTTTTGCTGTGTTTTGTTTGTCTGTTTGTTGTTGTTGTTGTTGTTGTTTTTTTTTTTGTTGAGGGGGGGGGGAGGGGGTCTGACTGTCGGGTCTTAATGAACAAGTCAAAGGGATAGTATGGTTTTGGTTGAGATAGGGCTTCAAGTTTCCCAAATCTTTTGTGAGATAATGAAAAACCTCTTATGAAATATGAAAGAGTATTTAATTTCAAGAGATTCAAGAGTTTATTTGATGAAAATTGGATTAAACATGGCTGAGATATCCAAAACAAAGCAATCCTGGTAAAAGGTAGGACCCACCTTTTAATAGGATCGCTTTGTTTTACTTTGTTTTTTGATATCTCAGTCATTTCAGAACCAATTTTCATCAAATATACTGTACTTCAAATTCCTCTTTGAATTGTATGCTCTTTGACATTTCATAAAGTGTTTTCTAAGTATAGTGCAAAAAGTTAGAAGCTGAATCCTCATCTCAACCAATACTATAGTATACCATCCCTTTAGTTCAGTGTTGATATGGTCTTAAATATATCAAGCAATAGTTGAGGTTTTTGCAGAATGTGAATAATGCACTGACAAGTATTTGAAGAGTTTTTTTTTGCAAAATGAGCTAAATCCATTCTTGTTAAGTTGAGAAATTTGTGATTAAAGCTGCGAAAAAACAAAGAAAATAATAATAAAATACAGGATATTTTTTATAGTAACTTCTAGAATATTCCTTGTGATGTTACAAGTGAGGTATTCCTGGAAAAGTTTGATTTTGCTGTAATATCTGATGATGGACTTCCTTTGAAATGTTTAATAGTGGCTCTTTGCTCATTTTGCAATAAAACTCGTCATTTTTTTTTTTTTTTTGATAGCTTTCTTACATGGTATCAACTTGGATAGTACGGTACACTTTCTCTTTCTCTCTGAAGTTTTTAATTCCTCTTGTTTTACAGGACTTTGTTTTTATGCTATTTGTAAGCTTGCATATATGTTCTTGATTAAAAAAAAAAAAGGTGACATTTTGCCATCTTAGAAATAAGGACTAACATCTATTTTCACATTTGCTACTTAACTTTTCCCTTTGTGATGATATACAAAAGTGTACAGCACTTCCTATTGATAAGTACATACAAATCTTTTATCAAATGTGAAAAGAAAATTTGCTTGCATATGTTCTTGATTAAAAAAAAAAGGTGACATTTTGCCATCTCAGAAATAAGGACTAGCATCTATTTTCACATTTGCTACTTAACTTTTCCCTTTGTGATGATATACAAAAGTGTACAGCACTTCCTTTTGATAAGTACATACGAATCTTTTATCAAATGTGAAAAGAAAAATGAACATACTTATGAGATTAAACATAATGATCACAAGACAGCCAAAGAGAAATGCCTGACAAAGCTCAATTTCATTTTTATTTTTTGTTTGTTTGTAAGAGAAATTCCATTAAAACTTCACTTTTGCTGATGTTAGATAGTTGAAAAAATTCGTAAACAAAATCTCACTTAGAGGTTGATTATAAAACAATTTAGATAAAGAAATGGAGACATAAACATTATTTGACAGTCAAAGAGGCAGCTGTTTGCAGTTGTTATCATAGATGCTTATGCACCTATATTAAAATATCCATGTGTCCTTAATGTTGCTCTTGTATTCTGCTGCAGGCCAAAGAGAAGACAGGTTGCGATGCATCAGTCATATATGTTCCTGCCCAGTTCGCTGCTGCTGCCGTAATGGAGGCCATTGACGCAGAGATTGGTCTGGTTGTCTGCATCACAGAGGGTATCCCCCAGCAGGACATGGTGCGGGTCAAGCACAAGCTGGTCAGACAGAGCAAGACACGCCTTGTTGGCCCCAACTGTCCTGGTATTATCAAGGTATGTCTGACAATAGTCACTGGATTTGTCATCTTTTTTTTTTTTTCCAGTGCTTATTATGTTTGTTGTTTCACTGTTGCTGTATTTTCAAGTCCCTTTCGACACTCACACAGAATGGGGGAAATTAGCAAAAATGATCAAGAGACGTAACAGGTTACTACTTCTTGCAGATACAGCTCTTATGACATTTTCTGTACAAGAGGAGGGAAGTTGAAACTGTGTGTGAGTCCTAAACTTACCTGCCTAAGTGGAGGTAGCTATTGATGAACTATTGACCTTCCTCATTGCACAGTGTAGGCTTCATGTTACTTATTGGTGACTACTTGCGACTGACCTCATTATGGGTCCCATGTAGGGTATATCATGTGGCAAACTGTGTTTCCCAGTGCTTATACAATTAATCTGGAAAGCAAACTGAAATTAGTTTCATAGTAGGCATCTTAATCTTTGCTTTCTTCCATTTAACTCCTGATACATTTCTGAATCAAAATCGCATTTTCTCCTTTGATAGATTTTAGAAATTTGAAAGAATAAGCCAGTTCGTAGTTCTACTTTGCGCATGAGCAGAAAAAGGTCATTGGTACCAAAACGCATGATGGTTTTTAAATTCACGGAGATAAGCATCTGTCATACAATGATTATTCATGCAGTCCTTGTACATGATACTTGCCATTACATCCACCTGACTGCAAACCTAGTATTTGGCATTACGAATATAAACATGTTTTAATGCATTCAATACAAAACAAAGAAATTGATGCTTCCCCCGAGGGTTGTTTGACGGACCATTCTGGTCACCTGGTCTCGCTGTGCAAGATCATTTTTTGTTTAACATGAATTCCATAAATTGTTACGCCGGGCAAACTCACCGGTACGCATTGTGTTGCTTTGAATATAAGTGAAGTGCCTAACCAACTAAGAAAATAGAAAGGTCATTTGTACCAACGTGCACATGAGCTAATTACGAACTTGCTTATTGCTATGTTGAGTCTGGTCTTCGGAGGTTGTCCTGCATGTTAGTTTTCTTAGATCAGATTTTAGAATTTTATAGGTCACAAAATGTATGTTTGGACTGATGTGAAAAGGGCTGTTTTGCATTCATTGTAAATTATTTAATGTAACAGCAGAGTGTGTTTGTTCATTGGAAAAAACAGAAGTGATGAAAATGTGGCCTTTTTTTTTTTTTAACAAGAGTAATGCAAACCCTTGTAACACCAGTATTTTGTTTTAGACTGGATTAAATTTTTATTACTTTCTCTTTATTGTTATTGTAGCCTGGAAGCTGCAAAATTGGTATCATGCCTGGACATATTCATAAAGTTGGCAACATTGGTATTGTGTCGAGGTCAGGAACTTTGACCTATGAAGCTGTTGCCCAGACGACAGCTGTGGGACTGGGCCAAACCCTTTGTGTTGGTAAGTGTGCTTTGCTGGTAATATGCATAAAATCAAAAGTCATTTGGGGAAAAATTTGCATTTTCATGCTAAATTCTCTTTAGTAAGAAGTATGTATTACCACAAATATGTTCATATGTTCATATCTGAATAGAGCCCTCTATAAATGTGACGATTGAAGTTGAATATCTTTCAAGGATTTGTACTTGATTAAGAAAGGCAGATTTCCAGGCATTCTCACTCAAATTGTGTCTTGCAAATCTTATATAAGAAAGCAAGGAACTACCTGGTAATCACGATCTTAATGAGAAATAAGTGCTTGAAAGTGCATGTATATGTCTAAAGTGGGTTGAGAAACCCAAAACAAAGTTTCCTAGATATTAATTTTTTATCATTATTTTTTTTTATTTGTATGGTGTCCCAAGGATTGATGGATATGTGTTTAGAATTATGATTTTGAGAACTATTTCTGGCAGCATTATAGCTTTAGATACTCTTGGATTTGGTCAAACTTCTGATCAAGTCCAAGTCATGCTAACATTTGGATGATATGAAAAGCTAATTCTTCCACAGAACATTTCAGTGCTGTAGGAAATGCAGTGCATTTTGCAGACTTAATGAAACAATCAACAAGGTACTTATTTTGTTATAAAAAACGAACAAATGAAAAGCGATATTGCACTTGAGCAATTACAGACTATGAGATGAAGGCTTAATGTGTCACCATGGTAACTAAGATCATCAGAAAGAGAGGGAGAGATGTGCTGCAATGTCTTGCTTACTTTTTTTCTTCTTTGAGTGTAGGTATCGGAGGAGATCCATTCAATGGAACCAACTTTGTGGATTGCCTGGACATCTTCCTCAAGGATCCGGAGACGGAAGGCATCGTGCTCATCGGAGAAATCGGTGGTGGTGCTGAGGAGAAGGCAGCTGAATTCCTCAAGCAAAACAATACAGTGAGTGAAAACAAAGTGTAGTGTGAAGCGCAGTGTCATGCTAATTTGTTCAGAGTCTTGAGTTAGTGTC
This sequence comes from Diadema setosum, assembly GCF_964275005.1. Taxonomy (NCBI): domain Eukaryota; kingdom Metazoa; phylum Echinodermata; class Echinoidea; order Diadematoida; family Diadematidae; genus Diadema; species Diadema setosum. The sequence goes on along the minus strand of NC_092702.1, from coordinate 24,687,246 downwards.
AGTCATTGCTACTGTAATTTGTCATGAAATGTTTTGGATTTAAATGTCAATTATTCTCTGATTCTGAATGACTGCTGTCTGTTTTTACTACAGATTCAATTTTATGGAAAAAGATAATTTTCAAGTCTAAAAGCTGACTTTCAAAATGAAAAACCAAAAGCACGGAGATAATTAGTCTATTGATGTCTTTTCTACACTGTCAAGGTCTGTGTCCTGTTTCATAAACCTTGTTATCAGTAGCAACTGCCACATTTCTATGACAACTTTGCTCTCAGCCGATCAGATGTAAGAAATTCAGGGGCCCTGATCTCATCTACTTCATTGATTTGCAGGGTCCAAATGCCAAGCCTGTTGCTGCATTCATTGCTGGTCTTACTGCTCCACCGGGTAGGAGAATGGGCCATGCTGGAGCCATTATCTCAGGGGGTAAGGGTGGGGCCACAGAAAAGATTGATGCCCTGAAGGATGCTGGTGTAACAGTCACCATGTCGCCAGCACAGATGGGAACTACGATACTAAAGGTGAGCAGAGCACTATAGGAGTTTGTTCTTGTTTTGCTTCTTGTTTTTTTTTTTCACTCGTAGATTCTGTGGGATAAACACTGTGTGTGTTTGTATGCATCTTTGTTTCAATTGACAAGGATCTTGTGCTAAGGCAAGACTGAGTGGCAAGTATACAAATAGTGAATGGTCACGAGTGCAATGGTACGAGATTTCGCACGAGGTGAAAGATAGAGGCGCTCTATTCAACGAGGCGAAGCCGAGATGAATAGTGCGCCTCATCTTTCACCGAGTGCGAAATCTCGTTCCATTGCACAAGTAAAGACCATACACTATTTGATTTATACAACGTCCAAGTAGATCTTTTTGGTCTAAGTAGGCCGAGAAGTCTATATATGTATGAAAAATATAGCCATACTTACATGTGGATCCACTGCGATTCTCTTTCTGGCTTGTGCAATCAGCGTAGTATACTGAAGTACAGGTCACAGCTATACTAGCGCTCATACACGTACACTAGCACTACCTGGGCTGCGGACGCGCATGCATGTACCGCACACGTACCTGCGCTAGCTGCATGCGATCCCCAATATGCAACACACAGTACACTCAGTACCGTACAATTTCTCGAACCGTGGAATAGAACGAAAAAATCGAACCAAGTTGCACGCAAAAATAGAACCAAAATTGCACGGCGCGTTGAATGGAGTACTTATTTAATATCACGTCACCAACAATCCGCCAATCAAATTACAAGGATCTACTTGGACGTTGTATAATATGCATTATCAAAGTGGAAGATCTCTGCTGTGAATAAAGAGGGTACATATTTGCAGTTGTGGTATGTTCTCAAGAGGTATTTCCCTCATCTGCTGTGATAATCTTTTTTCAATTTCGTATTTGTTTTGCTGCACTTTTTGAGTCTTTGCGCAGCTGCAAAATTCACTTCATACTTTGATTTGGAATCGTATGGGTGTGTTAAAGCATCAGATACACACCAAACAGCATGTAATTTTTGTTCAATGTAATGAAAGGAAGACATAGTGATGTACTCTTTCTTATCTGTGTGGACTAGGCAGCCACTATTGTGGTAATGTATATGAATACATTTCAGCTGTCAGATATCACCCAGTGAGGATGAGGGACATGCATATTGTGTCTTCACCCCACCCCCCCCCCCCCTCAAAAAAAAAAGAAGAAGAAATTATTTGTTTTTGATTTTCAATGTCTTAAGTAACCTCATGATATATGGCAATAAAACTTCCATTTTTTTCCAAGACGTATTTGATATGCCAGGTGTGATTGCTGCTGTCAGCTGTGTACTTTATATTTTCAGCATATTCATTTGAGCAGTTTTGTTGCCACATTTCAATAGATGAACAAAAATTGCAAATCAAAACGGAAAAAAAAAGATATGGCATGAATAGAACTAAAGGTGGACACCTACAGAATCACAACAAAATTAGTTTAGCAATCATTATGTGACATTAAACAATTCAGTGAATAGCTTCAATGAGCAGATAACAGTTATCAGTGCAGTTTGTGTACTTCTTTCTTTTCTTTATTTTACTCTCCAATTTAATGTTTAGAGTGAAATTGTCTTTGCCTTCCCTATTTGTGTTGAAAATTATGTCATATCGATACACTGATCTGGTAAGATGAGTGTTACTTAGTCAGTGTGCGTATATTCTAATGGTGAGTTTTTACCAAGTGAAATCAAATGACATTTGATCAAAACTTTTCTTCAGTTTGATCTGTGCTCTTATGTGGTTTGATCAACTATTTATTGATGTGTTTGCTTGTTTATTTGTTTATTTGCAGGAGATGCAAAAGGCAGGCAAAGCATAAGGCCAACCCTTCTCCAGATGAAGACAGATCATCAAACAGTTCATGTATTGATGAAAATTATATATCTGCTTCCCATACAGAAAGTTTCTTGAATTGTGAAATGGGAGGAATGATTGAGTGTATTTGTGGTTCTCCCTTGAAAAGAAAAATGTATGATATTAAATCTGATTTTATCATAGTTTGTATTGGTAAAATGCATAAATGTATTGTGATTGGCAGGAGTAAGAAATTCCAGATGATATCACCTCATCCTTCATCTGATTGACAGGTCCAATAAGTCTCAAGAAACGTAAACTAAAAATATATTGCTTGTACCATTTTTAGTGATTCTGTGATTCAAAATCACAAACTGACACATCAGGCCAATTTAGAGGTACTTATTAAGTTGTGCCAAATGACATTATCTTCACCTACAGTCTAGTGTGTGAATAATAAAAACATTCACACACTTTTTCTCCCTTATCAGTCACACAATTACAATGATTCAGAAAATTGAATCACTATGAATTGCTTCACTCAGAGGCATCAACTAGTGTGCTGGTAAAGTTATCACAATGTTGCCTTCCCCTTGCTTTGCATGGCATATTCAGGGAGTTCAACTCCATAGACTGTGATACCTTAAACCTTTGTATCGCACAGCTGCATGAATGAAGGATCCTAAGTTAGGTTTATGGGGTAAATTCTAACAGAGGACCAGAAGACACAGACGTAAAAAGCCTTGCTACTGGGGAGCATGACTACGTAACTAAGACACCCTCTTTCATTACACATGAAAGATAAAGGAAGGTATCAATTTGTTTGCTCTTTTCAAATCTGTGTGGTTTTGTCAACAGCTGATGTCATGTATTCATTAACACTGGAACAAGGTTGAGGGCCAGAATGAAGGTTGTTACATCTGGGCAAGATGGCAGTGATTTAACTGGGCTTTTTTGCGAAGGGGGTCACAATATTAACTTGGCCCGTCACTATATGTTCAATGGTGAAGGCAGTAACTCAGTGATAATATCCTCTAACGAAGCAGTCATCTCCATCCTCTTTTGACTGTAAATTATAGAGACATCCGTAATATAAGGGTGTACTTTTAAGTCATGCTTCTTTGCAAAGGGATCACAATAATTCAACTGTGCTTGTCATTTCATGTTATTTGTTGAGGTCATAATCAAACTCAGTAATGACTTGCTGTAGCAATGCAATCCTCTTTTGAACTTCAGATTATCATATAGCATCATACATCAGGGTACCGTATATTCAAGTCAAGCTTCTCATAAGGGCTACCGTTGCAGGCAAGTGTATTTTTTAAAAACTAAATAAAATATTGAGCAATTTATAAATACAAGCTGTGACTGATGGCAGAGTCACAAATGCAATGTACTCTTAAATTTGTATGGACACATAAAACAGAAGTGTGCATATAGCTTTTCAAGATGTCCCACAGGGAAATATATTTTTACCATTCCATGATTGTGGCTTAGCATTACATTTGGAGCAGTGGTATCTTTTATTTCCTTACTTTTTTTTTTCAGATATGCTCTTATTTCACTAATTTCCAACATTGAAATATACTGAATCCGTCGTTTCTTCAGCAGCCCCAGTTGATCTTCATGAGATAGGGTGGCACCGAATTCAAATATCAGTTTGAGATGGAAATATATGACGATACTACATGTAGTGTGTTTTTACTGCACAAAACTTCATGAATGCAGTGTGTCAGTCCATGGTTGAATAAATTCATTTGTTCCCATGGTATATCTCTACAAAGTCTTTCTTATTTATAGTAATATATAGAATGTATGTGTGCATGCTTATGATTGGAGAGTGTGTGCTGAGATTGCAGTACAGAGAAACTGATTGATGCATGTAGAACAAGGGGGAAAATGGTTTTATTATTCTGAAAACATATCTTGGTCAGGATTATAACCCCAAAGGAACAAAACCATGCTATTCTACACCCATGACTATGTTGGTGATTTGAAAAGATAAAGAAAAATACATGTATAAATAAAATCATTTAATGAAACATTAAGATAGTCATAAACCATAATACATAATTATTTGAAAAGTGGCAGACATGATAAAAGGCTTCAAATACATGTACCACACACTGTGACTAGGAAAACATAAAAAACATGAAATATTAAAAAAGGGGGATGGTAGGCCCCATAGTTTTGGTTGAGATGGGGATTCAGGTTTTAACTTTTGCAAGATTATAGAAACCACTTGTATGAAATATTAAAGAGCATACAATTCTAAGATGAAAGTTTATGTGATGAAAATCAGTTATAAAATAGCTGAGATATCGAAAAACAGAGCTTAACAAAGTGGTCCTAATAGAAGGTGGGTGTACATATATCAAAGTGCCCTTTATTTACTATTCCTTTTTTTTCTGTTAGATAGGCCTAATCTTTTTATCTTTGTAATTTGAAAGCACTGTGAGCCTAATGGAAAGAGCATATCAAACATTCATTATACAGTGGACTCCCGTTATAACATAAGTCCTCGGGACCAGCAATTTTCTTTCGTTGTTTCGAAATTTCGTTGTAACCGAACAGATAAACAATAAAAAAGCATAGTGTGGATAATGTTGCGGCCTGAATTTTTACTTCATTGTAATTAGAATTTTGTTATAACCCTGTTCGTTATAATGGGAGTACACTGTATTGTATTACATATATATATATATATATATATATATATCGTCGCTGGGGTGACAAGACCTCGTATCTCAAAAATGTCAGAAAAATTTTTTTTTAGCTTAATGGTCAAATAATGGGTCAAGTGATGTCTTGGCCAAATCCTAACTCTCTTACTCCAAAAATGAAGCCACCATGACATGTCAAAGAGAAGGCTTTCCCATTCACTATAGTGCTTTGGCCGCCATGTTTTTTCGCTCTCCTGAACATTTGACAATTTTGAGATACGAGGTTTTGTCACCCCAGCGCCGATATATATATATATATATATATATATATATATATATATATATATATATACTGTATATGACACATTTCCCTGAACAACAAACAAAAGTTTCAAAATTATGAGAAATGTCTTTATGGAATTAGTATACGTTCGGATGCAACAAACTTGGTAAGTTGATCCTGTCAAACATTGTCAGAAAACCCAGGTCAACATCTCGTCACTGTAAGATATACACGTGTACTGTGTATATAGGCATATAATTCACGCACAAAGTAGCTTGTGTCAAAAACAAAGGACAATCAATTCTAAAAGCTTTATCCTTGGCCAACAGGCTTTAATGATGAATCCTTGCTGATTGAAAAAGACAGAAGGAAAGGAATAGGATTAGAGCTAAGAATAAAGTAAATATCTTAAACAAAATTGTGTTTACACTTGTAACTCCAATTTTGTGATGCCAAGCAATTTCATTGAAAACACTGCCGGATAAATTACAGTTACAACTGTCTTACTTTTGAATGGTTATCATATGTTAGCATTTATATAATCATCATGGTCATTAAACACAGTGGAATGTGCATGTGATAAGAATCCACATCACGTTTTTCACAGCACATGAACAACATGAGACTACAAAAAACAAAAAAAATTGAGACATAAGAAAGATGATGCAGAAATGAAAGAAGAAAGCAGATAAAGAGGAGGATCAGAGAGAAAAGAATACCATTAATTGCAATCGAAATAAAACGATCCGTGGGTCGATTGGGTCAATAAGAAACCGGAAGTGTTGAAAAAATTACAGTTTGGGAAAGAAATGTCAATGAAATCCGCCTGTTTAAGCTTTATCTAAAAACATTCCAGTAAGTTCTAGAAGGGTAATGCACCTTGGTAGCAGTAGAGTCAATCAATGCCATGCCAGACATGTTGTTCATTGCGCATGCGCAGAATCGTGCAAGACCTTTAAAGCTTACATCATGCACAACACCCATTGCTGTTGCATGCGGTACATTGGCTGTACAGAAAGCCTGCACTGGTTGGTTCGACGTACGCGTCTTCCTATTCAGCTGCTGCATGTTCTCGTTGCGAAACACGTGTGCGTGATCAGCCATTGATACAGTGTACAGGTATTGACCACACTACGCCACTTATCAGTTCCCGGGCACTGTAGGTGCAAAATTATTAAAAGTTTTGGAATTAGTGCTCCAGAATCAAAGATTTGACCATGTTAACTGCAGCAAGGATAGCGACAAACTGCCTACGCGGTAGTTCGGGATGCATGAGACACTATTCACAACAGAGGCAGTTTTCCAGCATTTTGAGAACGGTAAGAATGGGAACTAACCGTGAGATTAGCTCGTCTCATACTCATACAGCGCAGCTTGCTGGCTGCACCGGTTCCAATCATTTTCACGTTACTGACTTGAGTAAGTAAGCGCTGCTGTATGCAGCGAAGTGGAGGGAAGACACATGACATGTGATTCAATTTGCATTCAGGTTCTTAGGTGCGATTGCTGAAGTTGTGAAAGAGTAATACCATGCATATATATGCAATTACAGCAAGGAAGAAGCAGTGAGAAGTTAGAAAGGAGATTGTGCACAGTACTAAGTAGAGCTCAACAGGAGCCTGCATACCTTTTGTAAGTCACTGGTAACTGTTAGTGACTAGTGCAGTGCCAGTGGTTTAAGTGTAGTACAGTGGTCAGTGTCAGTGGAGACGTTGGATAGTAGGGTAAGGGCACCAGTATTCGGTCAGGTACCGGTATTCGGTCACTTATCACTTGTCACCAGCCAGGGCAGTAAGTTCAACTGTCACAACACACGCAAATCACATCAATTCACATACTTGCACACTCATTCACAACAGGAAACTCCCTTTTGGGCCTTAGCCCCCTCCAAAAATCCTTCCAAAATCCCCAATTTTATGGTCAAATGTGCAGAATCGGCGCTACTTTCCAAAAGCGTGCGTGGATTGAGCCCAGTTGTAAGAGTATGGGTCGCCGAAAAAGCACTAAAAATCGAGAAATACGCTGTTCTCTCGTGGGATTTTTTGCTTATCGCAAGCTTGGAGTGTGATGGTATCCTCAAAAACGCAAAAGAAAAACAAAATTTTCCTACATGCCGATACAGTGTCTCAATGTACAAGGGTTGAATGCAATTAGTGCCGATTCCCCAGTATTCGGCCACCAACAGGCGCCGCAACGTCGCCGATGCAATTTTGCGCCAACATCGCGCATATCGCGTGACCGGATACTGGTCGTGGTGACCGTATTCTGGGGAATTTTCAAGGTGATATGTTTCGGGATTTTGTGAAATTCTGTGTGATATTTAACAAAATGAAAATTGAGATTAAAGAAATTTGATATATTTCACCTACATTGCTGTAGATATGATGTATACATGTATTTATTTTAGTTTGAAAAATATTGCAAAAAAGCTTCAGTGACCAAATACTGGGGGTGTTACCCTAGATCTTCATCTACAATTTATTATTGCTCTGCCTGGTTCGTACGCTGCCTTTTCCTCTGTCACAAGTGCACTCACAGCAAGTGAGTCTTGGGGGCATTGCAAGAAAGTGGGGTTGCAATCAATGGCAAATATCTGTTGCAAACTTTCCAATGGGTATTTGCAATTGATTGCAACTTTCTTGCACTTGCAACACACAATTAGCATTAGAAGAAGATTTCTAGAGATTCTAGTGGAATTCAGGGTAAGGTTGGCAGCAGTGCGGTGTAAATCAATATGATGAGTCCATATATTTGTAAAACGTCCTCCTTTGCCTTGCGCAAGATTGGAACAATTCATCCCTTCCTTTCTAAAAAGTTGACAGTGAAACTTGTTCATGCTCACATAATGTCTCGCCTTGATTTCTGCAACGGCATTTTGTATGGTTTATCGAACAATGAAATCCAAAAGTTGCATAGAATACAAAACTCTGCTGCTGGGTTGGTTACACGCGCTTGACTCAATGAACATATAAGTCCAATTTTAAGACAACTGCACTGGCTGCCAGTAAAGCAACGCATTGACTTCAAGATCTTAATCATGGTATTTATGTGTTTGCAAGAACTAGGCCCTACTTATCTACAACAGCTCATAACGAAATATCGTCCAGTAAGAAATCTTCGCTCTCAGTCCAAACTTCTGTTGTACACCCCCACAATATCAACACAGTTTTATGGCGCAAGATCTTTTCAACTGGCAGCAGCAGAGTTATGGAACAAATTACCCACGTATCTCAAGCAAACCAACACAGTAGATGATTTTAAGCGTTTGTTGAAAACATATCTCTTTAACATGTCCGTTGACTAGGTTTAACACTATACAATGTTTGTCACAACTCTGTCACTTTTCATCTTGTTTTGCCTCCTCTCTCTCTCATGTCTGTTTTTCTAATTCCTACAAGTTCTTTTCCTTCAATGTGCATAGAGACATTAATCTATTTTTGTGATATGCGCTATACAAATACGGTTTATTATTATTGTTATTATTATTATTATTATTGTTATTGTTATTATTATTATTGTTATTATTATTATTATTATTATTATTATTATTATTATTATTATTATTATTATTATTATTATTATTATTATTATTATTATTACAACATACTATAGAGGTTTGTGTACCCATTTTCACATGTGTCGTTTTACCTTCTTTTTGACGCAGGGAACATGGAGCACATTGAACACAGAATATCACAATCATCACTCGAGATGCTATGCGTCAGACTCGACAGTGAGGGGCGCCGTCATAGGCATCGACCTGGGAACAACGAATTCATGTGTCGCTGTCATGGAGGGAAAGACGCCAAAGGTGCTCGAGAATGCAGAAGGAGCAAGAACAACGCCCTCTGTTGTTGCATTCACCAAAGATGATGAGAGACTTGTAGGCATGCCAGCAAAGAGGCAGGCAGTCACTAATGCAAAGAACACATTGTACGCCACAAAGCGTCTCATTGGCAGGAGATTTGATGACCCAGAAACACAGAAGGATATGTGAGTTCTTCATTGTTAAGTTCTCTGCTAATGCAAGAGTAAAAGTATCAGTTTTTCTTTAATTCATGAAAGAGTATGTATCACTAACTTGTGTTGAAAAGAAGATGTTTCCACACCAAAAGCCCTCTCAACTATTCTGAATTTGGATGACATATTCCTAATTTTGGTATGTAAGACCAGAAAAGAAATGCGTGATTCCTCTTTTCATCATGAGAATGCAGTGTACAGCGATGCAAAAATGTGTCAGCACCAGTATTCAACAAATGCTTCTGAATTTTGTGCTAAGACACAATGGGGCTCTGCACCACTTTTAGAATTTTTGTTATTTGTGATACAGGAAAGGAGGAAGGTGATTCTTGATTGTAGTGATTTTTCATGGACGTATGCTTCTTTAAAAATATGTTGAGGTCCTCATCTTCTTCCCCCTATCACAGTAAAACAGTGTCCTACGAAATCACCAAGGCATCCAACGGAGATGCGTGGGTCAAGGCAAATGACAAGGTGTACTCTCCCAGCCAAGTTGGTGCTTTTGTTCTCACAAAGATGAAGGAGACAGCAGAGAGCTACCTGGGGCAGCCAGCCAGGAATGCAGTCATTACGGTTCCAGCTTACTTCAACGACTCACAGAGACAGGTATGGAAAAATCCTTTCAGAGGTCAGAGGTCATAGCACTCCATTTTAAAGGCAAATTGAGAAGCTCAAAAAAGCAACAAACCAGAGAGTCCACTCAATAGCCGCAGTCAGACTGGCAAAAGATTAATCATGAAGTCTTCACAATCTTTTTTCGTCCATTCATACTAGCAGCCAAACTTCTAGTGTGCATGTGTAAGGAAGAAAAAAGAGTATGCAGTCCGATGACTTGTGATTGTGACGTAACAACGAACATCTGTTCGTCACAATGGCCGTGCACTCTGGAGGCACAGCCAGCATAAAGATGGTGGACTAATCACGTGACAGACTTTCAGTTTCTATAGCATTCACACTGGCAGAAAGAGCGAAGTTTGCCAGGGGTTGGGGGAGTATCCCTAGTTGGAGTGGGAAGTTTTGTGGGAAGTTTGCAGTCACACTGGCAAAACTTAGAGATCTTAAGGATTGCGATCTTAAACTTCTTGATCTTTTGCCAGTGTGACGGCAGCTAGTGTCTCAACGTCTTGCCATAAGTACTCCACAGTCTACAGGTATTTGAAAATGCATCTTCTTTCCACTTGAGTTGTTTTTCACACACATCATTAGTCACCATGGATGAAGGGAGAAATCTTCTAAATAAGAATGTTGAAGGCACTACTATACAAGTCTTCTCTGAAGGCAGATGTGTATTTGCCAGTTCATCCGCATGGGTTCTCTGGGGCAATTATCCATTTATCATCCATAATTCATCTCGTCTCCCAGGCAACCAAAGATGCTGGCCAGATTGCTGGCTTGAATGTACTGAGAGTCATCAATGAACCAACAGCTGCTGCCCTGGCCTATGGCATGGACAAATCCGACGACAAAGTGTAAGTCACATTTGCTTTGTGTGCAGACTTAATTTGTGCCAATGAAGAAAGTGTTTGTGCAAACTGGTTACCTAATGTCAGTCATACAAAGTTTTTTTTTTTTGTTTTCATTTTTGCTTTGCTGTTGTGATAAATAGTGACCCTTTGTTGATATATCTTTTCAAATTGCAGACACAAGCTCATCAATTTACTCTTTCATAAATTTGTATATGATGAGGTATATCCTGGAAGCCTTATTTTAGGAGTTGTCTGGAAAATGGTTACATAATGTTTACCAGTGAAGTGCTTACTTCCAAATAAACATTGCACCTGTTCTTCCATGTAGAGACTTTAAACTTTTCCTGAAAAGTTAGATACGTAAAACTTCAGTTTTGTATTGATTTGAAAGTTGTGTGACTATGCCAGTGTGATCGTTTGATTAGGTCTTGAAAAGTCCAGTGTATTTGGAAGTGTGAGTCTTGAAGAAGGTTTGAGCATCTCTACATATCGACTTCTAGCATCTTTTCAAATTCTTGTTAAATAGCAGTCCTTCCTAGATACTCAGGAAATCAGGCATTGGGGATGGGATGAATTGATGTGCAATCCATTTATGTTTTTCCTCACTAGAATCGCAGTATACGATCTTGGCGGTGGAACGTTTGATGTCTCCGTGCTTGAGATTCAGAAGGGAGTGTTTGAAGTGAAGTCGACCAACGGTGACACATTCCTTGGAGGGGAAGACTTTGACAATGCACTGGTCAAATTTCTTGTGGCTGAGTTCAAGAAAGATGTGAGTTGCTGAGCTCATTGCTGAAGCTATTTCTAACTCAATGCACTGTGTATGTGTAAGCCATAAATAAAAAGAAAAGTGCATAAAAATTAGCTTCAAAATTTTAGTGATTTGCAAGAGGCAAAATACGATTATAATTTCCTTGAACATATTTTATGAAAGCCCTTCGATTGAAAGTATAGAACCCCCGTCCCAAGTTGCCAGTAATGCCTTGAGAATAACCCGGTGCAATATGTTGAGCAGTATGATGAAGAAAGAAAAATTAATTTAGACTGATATTATTTTTATGTTGGAAGAATTTGCACATAACATTTTCATGATAAGGCAAGATGAGAGGTATGAAAAGCGATAGGTGCCAAGCATATGACAAAGTGTACAGTATCTAGTATGTGTATAATTTATTCATCACTTCAGATGGTAAAATGAGTGCACATTAACCAAGTTTTTTTGAGCATCTGATGGGGAAGGCCTAACTTCATCTTGTGAGATTATCTGCATCTTGTGTTACAGTCTGGTATCGATGTGACCAAGGACACGATGGCGCTGCAGAGAGTGCGTGAAGCTGCTGAGAAGGCCAAGATTGAACTCTCAAGCTCTCTCCAGGTAAGGCTGCTGCACTTCAGTTCATTTTCCAAGAAGTCAAAACAGTGACTTCTCTGTGATAATGTAGCATGCATGAGGCAAAAATATAGATGTGTAAGAGCAGTGAATATGAAAAACAAACAAACTACTGTAAAACATGATATATTCGCGGCATGAAATTTTCAGGAATTGGAGCCGACAGCCTTTTTTGCGGCATGAAATTTTCGCGAACTGCCACTGGCATTCAATGCATATAGTGTAGACAAGAACTTTCGCTTGCATTTTAATTTCGCGAATCTCTGTGCTCACAAAATTCGTGAAATTGAAATGCACGCGAACATTCCTTGTTATACAGTATATCTTAAACACAAAGTAGGTAATATTCAAGAGAAATGATTTTGTGACATTTGCTCTGTATTTGTAGGAAGGAGATCACCTCAGAAACATGTTACTCCTTTGACTCCTTACGAGAAGTCAATCTGATCTCTTCGTACGCAAACAGTAGGTTCAGAGCAAAGGATCTTCTGTTGGTTCTAACAACTTCTGCTGATACATTAGAAATCTGACAGTCAGAGAGGTGAAATGTTTATTCAGAAAAACACTGCTGGGGGTATATGGCATTTCATGTGATTTCATGGCACTTCATGTGATTTCCTGTCATTTCAGACCGATATTAACTTGCCCTACCTGACCATGGACCAATCTGGACCCAAGCACATGAACCTAAAGCTGTCTCGGGCCAAGTTTGAGTCCCTGACAGAAGCTCTCATCAAGAGGACGGTGAATCCATGCAAGAAAGCCCTCCAGGATGCAGAGGTCACAAAGTCAGACATTAAGGAGGTGTTGCTTGTTGGTGGCATGTCCAGGATGCCCAAGGTATGGCTAACCTAACTCTAGTTTCAATGTGCGAGGACCAATGATTTAGAGTCCTTGTCAATCTATCATTCCCGCTATCCCATGTTACTTAGCCTTTTTTTTTTTTTTTGCTTTTTTTTTTCTTTTAATTGATGATTCCATGGCCCCAGAAGAACAGAGCCAGCATCAAGCAAAATAACAAACCAACAAACTTTGCTTTAATTGGAGTTTGACTTATCTCCCTTTTCAAAACAAAGTGACAATCCATCAAGAAGTGTCGAAAGGTTTGGTCCTCCTTTCACCCCATTTAGATTGCTTGGAATTGGAGTGGTTTCTGTTCTTTTGACTAAGTGATGGACTCCAAACTAAGAGATAATTTGGCCTGGAGTGTTACCACATTTTGAGTCGGCAACCAGCAAAGAAAGTGCAGAGAACTATATCATGTTAATTTCACATAGGCAGTGGAAGGCTTATGTGGTTTTGTAGAGGAACACCTAATGTCATATATTGCCAGTTGTGATTAATATGCTGCTCCAGAAATTTGAGATGTACAAACATAAGCCCCCAGGCAAACATGGTTTGTTCACGTCAGGCAAGCCACCAAGGAAATTTTCGAGTTGTTCATGCATGACGGCTGTCAATTCTAGAACGAGTCTGACATTCTCAAATGATCTACCATCTGCCACAATAGGTTCAGCAGCTTGTCCAGGACCTTTTTGGTAGACCTCCCAGCAAGTCGGTGAATCCCGATGAGGCAGTCGCTGTGGGCGCAGCCATCCAGGGAGGCGTGTTGGCAGGTGACGTCACTGACGTTCTGCTCCTAGATGTCACACCGCTGTCCCTGGGTATTGAGACCCTCGGAGGTGTCTTCACCAAGCTCATCAACAGGAACACCACTATCCCCACCAAGAAGGCCCAGGTGAGTTGCCGGGAAAACACTCTTGTCTTTATGCTACACCTCATGGGCACTAAGCCTGCACCCTAAAGCTGCTTGTTGGAACTGCTGTTCTTACAAGCATTTTGTTTCCTTTGACTAAAAGTAAAGTATCCTATTTTTGTATTCAGTTGAAATGCCTTTCAGATGTCTTTGAGTTGTGATAAGAAAATTCTATGTCATACATGTATTGTTTTTTGTGGAAGTCTTGAGTAAAAATATCCCTCTGATTGTTTGTGATTTCTTCACCCAGGTTTTCTCAACTGCAGCTGATGGCCAGACGCAGGTTGAGATCAAAGTTTGCCAAGGAGAGCGTGAAATGGCAGCTGACAACAAGACCCTGGGACAGTTCCAGCTTGTAAGTTCCTTGTGTGCATTTCAGATGCTATTGGCAATTGACTCGAGGTTTCACAGTATTCCCTGTGCCTATCAGTCGAGAGCTCATCATGCTTATATTTGTAAATCAAAAGACATTGAATTAACTTGAAGAAATTCCAACAAAGATTAGACATTTAGACAAATGCCAATAGATATAAATTTATATCTGTTTTTGGGTCTGGGTTGCTGTCAAAAAGAATAGTGGAGACTTCTTCCTGGATACATTGACATCTAATGGCTATAGTTGAGGACCTTCTTGCATAATGGACCGATGATAGTGACTTGCAACAGCCAGTCACCTTTCAAAATATCTGCCAGCTGCTCTGGTTGTGGTTACCAGTAGAGGAATGTCTATGCTGGTGGCCAAGGCTGGAGAATTTATTCCTCATAAATGTGACACGATGTCCTAAAGGAATATTTTACTTTAATGAGATTACAAGAGGAATACTCTGTGACGAAAATTACACCTGTGGGATGTAAGCGATATAATGTTTCTATAATGTGCATTGTACATCTGTGACACCATTTGAAAAGTGACTAGAAATACCATTGCGGTTGTCATTGTATTTTACAGTTTTGCAAAAGAGGCTGTGGGTGGTTGTTAAGTTGTGCTTCCAATATCTCTTTCTGTGGTTTTTAAAATGCCTTGTTCTTCATTTTCCCAGGTCGGTATTCCTCCAGCGCCACGAGGTGTTCCTCAGATTGAGGTGACCTTTGACATTGATGCTAATGGTATTGTCAACGTGTCGGCCAGGGACAAGGGCACAGGAAAGGAGCAGCAGAGTAAGGGATAGTGTATCTCCTTAAAGGACAAGTTCACCTTCATCAACATAAGGATTGAGAGAATGCAGCAATATTAGTAGAACACATCAGTGAAAGTTTGAGGAGAATTGGACAATTGATGCAAAAGTTATGAATTTTTAAAATTTTTGTGTTGGAACCACTGGATGAGGAGACTACTAAGGCTCGTGATGTCATATGAGTACAACAATGTAAAGAAACATTTTCACTTTTTTCGCATAATAAAAGAGCACATGACTTGCCTCTTTCTAAAGGCAATGGGAATAATATTGCCCATAACATATGTCAGTAACGAGTCAAGGGAATGTGCACTGTTTTCAAAAGATGAAATTTTGTGAAATTCTCTTTATATTTTCCTTATATTGTTGTACGCATGTGACATCATACACTGTAGTGGTCTTCTCATCCAGCGGTGACTGCACAAAAACTTCAAAAATTCATAACTTTTGAACGGATTGTCCGATTTTCCTCAAACTTTCAATGATGTGTTCTACTAATATTGCTACATACTCTCTATCCTTACGTTAATGAAGGTGAACTTGCCCTTTAACCCTAAAAAGATTGGGCTATTTTGGTAGCTCGAAAGACTGGGGGGGGGGGGGGGCCTAAAGGGCCCCCCCTTAAGATCTCGGCCGTGGATCGCGCGATCGCCGCGGAAATTTGCACAATGGTAGTGTGCGATGTAATCTACAAGATCGTATATTTAAATTTTACAAAATAGTCTTCTTTTATTTCATTTTGTTTAATTATGCTAATTTATGCGAGAAATCAGACTCTTTGATCTAAATCAGTAAATAAAGCTCCAAAAGTGCTCATTTTTGGTCTAATTATTCTTTGTGGCATTCTTAGCAAATGTACTTGAAAAAAAATTCGGTATCAAAATTAATTTCTTATTTGTTTTATTGTTTTATGAATTTATTATGTATTTCTTTGTTTTTTTCTACCTTTTGTTTTTGTTGTTTTTCTAACAAAATTTGTGGCAGACGCTTTTTGAAGCATAATACTCCTAAAACAAATTAATTTTAGCCATTGAGAGTAAAAATAAGCATATTTATATGAACCATGTCAAAATGTGCGGGAAACTCGAAAGAAAAAAGTCATAGAGCATCGCGGCGAGAGCATTGCGTGTTGCAGAGTAATCGCGCAAAATGTCGAGGGGGGGCCTTTTAGGCCCCCCCCCCCCAGTCTTTTTAGTGTTAAAACGTTTTATTTCGTGACATGTGGTACCAAGTTCATAATATCAAGTAGTGAAAGAGTTCTTTTCCACACTGTAAATTGCTTACACTCAGTACTCCTGGGATATTTCTTCTGATACCTGTACAGAATTCAACAATTACAAGGGTTTGAAATGGAAATGTAGGGCAATGGCAGATATTTTCTCTGTACTCCACATACTGATGGCTTGATTCGCTGCTAGCCACATGTTGTGTGTGTAAAGATAATTTTTGTTTTAATCAGTGTATTTGTATGTCTGTGTTTGTGTGTATCTATTTTTGCTTGTGCATGTGTGTGTAAATTTTGCTAAATAGCTACTTTAAACACTGAGCATGTTATCCTACAGAAGCCTCATCAATTTACTAAGTATGTCATTATGTTTTTGAGTATACTGCTGTACTTTCATCAAGTAGCATATTCAACACTGATTGACACTGATCTTTGTCTCTTTCCTCCAGTCGTGATCCAGTCATCAGGTGGTCTGAGCAAGGATGAGATTGAGAACATGGTGAGAGCTGCTGAGAAGTTTGCTGAGGAGGACAGGAAGAGGAAGGTGAGTTTCTGAAGTGTTTTGGAGAGAAAAAAAAAGGGGAGAGGGGCAACATTGAGAAGTATATATGGCAGCTTCAATTCAGCTTTCATCAGGTCAAGGTCTTTCCAAACTTGTTACAGAAGAGTGTCGTGAATGTAGCAAGTCATACTAGACACAAACATTTTATGAGTTCTCTATGAAGTGCCCTCAGACATGTTTACTGGTCTGTCCTTACCTTGACATGGCATTCTTTTCATTTTGACCCATCATGTCCTTGGGTAATGTTTTTACAGAAATTATCATCTTGTCCTTATATTGGCAACTCTGAATTTCATTGCATACCTAGTTAAAAATGGAACAATTAAAGGCTTTAGACTATTCTGCTACCAAAACAATTACATATTGCAGCTGAGAACTAGAAGGGCACTATTGCATTCGAAGATTTGAGTGTAAATAAAAATATTCGTGAAATAAAAAGCTCATTTAATCAAAAGTGAGTAGATTTATAAGCATTGTTCCAAATATCGGGAAGAATAACACCTATGTGATTGAACATTTTACTCGAAATTAAAATAATAACAAATTGATACCATAATGATGTAGAGGAGAACAAGCTCTACAATGTGATACCAATAATTGAATACCTCCCAAAAGTGTGATGATCTACTTCTCAGCCAACAATATGAACAATGTGGGACTCATATAAGAGAGAATTTAGCTTCTCTACCTTATGTAACGGCAATAATGAAAAGAAAAAGTTATAATAAAGAGGAGCCTATCCAAACCACAGAAATGTGTTTTCTGGGAAGCTACAGGTTAAACAGTGTCAATAAGAACTTAAAGAGGTGAAATTGCATTCCAGTAGTATTTTCCATTGTTTGGTATGACTGAATAACCCAACATTTTTGCAAACTTGAAGGCATTATTCCTTGTCATGATAATCTTTTACACTGTGCTGTATGTCATGCAGTGATGGTAACATATTTTTCGTCAACCGCAATTGCCTGTTCCAACATGGCGTGTGGATAACTGAAATCTGAGCATGACAGTATCACCCAGGAGTTTTATGCTTTGCTGTTGATAATTTATTTTCTCAGTGAGTGCTAGGAAAAATGGTAAAGGGTCGTGTAGTCCCAATAACCATCCACACTCTCCTACATGGCTGAAATCTGTCATTTTTATATGCCCTTTGTCAAGAAGTTCCAATATGTAGCTGCAAAGATATAAGTAATGATTTAGACTTAGTTATGCCCCTTGTGAAATCACCTGTGACAAGTTTGTTAATATACTTGAAAGGCTAGACTACCCAACTAAGATAAATGTGACATTCCATGTGGCTGAAACTGGAAGCTTTCTTGTTTCTCTCATGCGGAAAGGATCGCGTGGAGGCTGTGAACTCTGCAGAAAACATCGTCCACGACACAGAATCCAAGATGGAGGAATTCAAAGACCAGCTGCCATCAGATGAGGTAAGACTTCACCCACAGATTTCTTTCTAATGAATCAGATTCCCTGTTGGAAGGAATCACATGGTAGACCTACTGCCATGCAGGCATGATTTCTAGGCATTAGCGTGTGGTTCAATTCGCAATCATGTAGTAGAGGAAAGTGTGTGTCACATTCATATCGGGATCAGAGTCATTATTTTTGTTTGTCTTTAATTTTGTGAATTGCACCTGACTGGAATAAAAACCTTGCGAAATTTTCGAAAATAAAAACCTTGTGAAATATCCGTCACATATTGTAATCTGTAGCTTTGCTTGAATCAAGAAACATACAGATTCTGAGGTCTGAAACATTTTAAAAACATGTGATAATTTCATACATTCAGTGTCATGTGACTGTTGTCATGAATATAAATGCTACATGACAATTGAATGACAGGATAGTGCGAGAACTTGAAAAATCAGATTTACTTGAAAGTTATTTTCCTGTAGTTATCAGGACTGCATTGATTCATTACTTCGCAGTCATCTCAATTAGATAATGCTTAGAATCGAAGGAAGATCTTGTGATCAAAAAGCTCGCTTTTATTTCAAACAAGTGTTTATGTTATAATATTCATTGCTGTGTGCAGGTAACAATTAGTGGGCAGGGTGTGACAACTTTGCTTGCAAAGTAGTTGATACGCTATATATGTGTGCTCTCTGATGGGCACCAGGGATATTCCACAGTCTTCTTATCAAACATCAATCTGCACTTTTTTTGGCCTAACAGTGTGACAAGCTGCGAGAGCAAATCACCAAACTGCGAGAGGTTCTTGCCGACAAGGATAACCAGACTGCGGAGTCTATCAAGGAGGCGTCGTCAAATCTCCAGCAAGCCTCGCTGAAGCTCTTTGAGATGGCATACAAGAAGGTGAGATCTCTCCCTGCAATTTGCAATTAACCCATGATGCACAAGTAAGCTGACTGTGTTTTTGCAGTATGACCAGTGCTTGAAGGAATAAGTGAGGTTGACCTTGATTGGCATCAGGAATGCTGATAGGACAAAACTAGCTACAGACTCACATTAGATTTAGGATTCTCCCTTAAGTTGTTCAAAAGTCTCTGTCTCAGAAGAAGCAAGAGCTTCTTACAGACTAGGATGCAGGCCTTCGTGGTTTGCTGTTGTATATTTGATTGAAGAGTTAATCACATACAGTCCTAAAAGGCAGTTATCAGATGAGTGGTCGCAAAAATATTATATTTAGCCAAAAACCAGGAGAAAGAAGACTGAAGGAAATATTATCTCTGTAACTGAGTTACTGCTGAACGTCCTCAGAATTCTGAGAGACCAGCTTCCATTTAATGCTTCCCAAGTTTCAAGTTTCCAGGATTGCAGACTGATGTGGCAGTTTGCCTAGGCTGCTTAAATCAGAAAGGCTAGTGCAAATGTAGTGTGGAAAAGAGCAACAGTGCAAGCTATTTCATCTCTACCAACAAATGAATGAAACAAAGATCTTGAAACACATTTGTGATTGTCAAGGCTGATTCACACTTTCATGTCTAATTGTTGTGGGGCATTTTGCTGTGGTGCAATGTTTACAATGAAATTCCCTTTTCTTTCAGATGGCATCGGAAAGGGAGTCCTCAGGATCCAGCTCAAGCTCTGATTCGTCAGACTCGACTTCAGACTCGACTTCAGACTCGGGAAACCAGGAGCAGGAGAAGAAAGAGAACTAAATTTAAACTGCAAATTTGAAGTTGACGAAAACGTGGACTATATAGAGAGTGACCAATGGTGGCAGGATAGTGACTGGGAGTCAAACAGTACACAGACACCTTTGCTGGCTGCTATGCTGATAGAATGTGTTGTGAGGAGTAGTGCAGGCTTTGGGGGCCTTCCGTCAAATGCGAAGACAATGGACTGGTTCAATTCTGTGTGTCTTGTCTGAGAATTTGTGATTTTCCTTTTCTACCCCTTTGTCTTTTACAACTAAAGGTGAATTCATGACAGTGATGAATGCAGATATATAAATTTTGGGCATACGGTGTTGTTGTTGATCAACACCATGAAAGCTGCATTAAATTTGTCACAGTGGAAGGAGTTGACAGGATGCTGTATTAAAGTCAAGACTTTTGTGTTTTTCATGTAGGTTTATAAGGGGAAAAAAAAATTTATCAGTATTCCAAATAATGGTAAGATATTGATTTTTGCTTTGTATAGTAAGAGTGCTATGTGGCACTTGTATGTATCACATACCTTCATGAATAGGTTTCTACCCTTGTAATATGTACTGTGTCCTAGCGTGATGATGAAAAGGGAACTCGTTACAAACACATATAACGTAGTATGCTCCATGTGTGTCCACATTGATATATCCATATTACATATAACAGGTGCATGGTACCATAAAATAATTTTTTTTTTTTAATTAAAGAGAGGTACTACTGCATTGTGGGTCAGCATATGCTAAACCCAGTTTATATCCTTTTACATATAAAAGCCTGCCCGGAGCAAATCTAAGTCTGTCTAAGAAAACTCTTGACACATCCAGAAAGGGGACATGCATAAATATCAATCTTTGGAAAACGATTCATCACCAATCATGTTGTGCATGTTTCATGTTTGCCACTCTGTTATCTTTGTCCAGAGTATCTAACAGAGCCATTGCAAAGCTCATTCACCTTTTCAGATCGCAAATTATCAGATTTGGGCATTTTGAGTGTGACTGTGACTGGTAACACTAGGAATGTAGGAATCTTGAAGACAAAGACATCTTATTCTTTATACACAACAAGGAAAATACGAACGTTGTCCTGAACAGTGATGTGTGTTTATCGAGTCTTGTTTTTGCTTGCATCTGTAAATTGGGCAAGATGTATTAAATAATGGGAAAAGAATGTGTAACACTCATTGAATCTGAACTAATTTTCCTTTGAAGGGTCATTTGTGGGGGAGATGACGCAAATTGCAAATGCAGACTCAATGATGCAGCACCAAAATATGGCTTGGTGCAGATTTTGAATCACAAGTTTGTATAAATGTCATCATAGGGTGTATTCACTGGAATTAATGTTTGTCATCCAATCTCCCATTTTCTATCTGTAAAGTGCAGGTTTTTCTTGGGACGATCTTGAAATTAACTGTGTTACATGCCAGTGGCTCTACTTCCATTGCAGTGAATAAAATGTAACTATAGATCACAGAGACGAAATTATGTATGTGTTGATGTGGTAATTGGTAGATTTCTGAAGAATTTAGTTATTACTTTGTTGTGACTCCTAAAGCTTGACGTGTGGCTCATTGATGAATCCATGAGTGAAAGAGAAACACTGACTAAATACAACCTCTGAAAAAGTTCATTTTCTGTACATACAAATGTTAACAGCTAGATTTTGGTAAGTCTTTTGCCAATCGTGCTAAACCTGCTTGCATTGAATGGAATTCTGCTCTTGCATCAGTTGTGACTACATTCTTACATGAACTGTCATAAAAAGAAAAAGAAAAAGAGAGAGATACTAATAGATTGAGAATATTTTGTCAGGATGGGACTATGCTATGACACAGATACACACTATGCTATCACACAGATACACACGCACTTACGAACACATAACCACTTTAAAGACATTATTGCCACTTCCAGTATCATCACCACAATACATGTACCCAACTCTAAAACATACAAAAGGGTGTCGAGTAAAGGAAACACAAGTCGGCAAATCCACACACACAAGTATGAGTACAATGTATATGAATGACACATCACCACCATTACACCACACACCACACAGCCTGAAAAAGAAAAGTGTGCTTATAATTAGCAAACGTACCCATAATTGATGCACCTAGCCAACTATATCATGACAAGAGTTAGCATGACAGACACATAACACAGAGAAACAGATAAACCCTAACATGGACTCCCAGAAAGCCAGAATGTTGCTGATAAAGGGGGTATCTCACTGAGCGACTAATGTTTGAGAACATTGTGAATTTGTCCTGACGATGTCCTCAGGACATCCCGCCTGTCCGGAACCCTTCCGCTCCTTCTGCAAACGCTCCTGAAAGAATCCCGCGGTGTGGGGAAGCTTCGCGAATGAAAGCGGAAGACACCAGGAGTGTTTTAGGACAGCGCGGAGCCGATGCGGATCTGTATATGCAAGTGTCCGGAGCCGATGCGGACATTTTGTGTCCTCTTCCTCTTTTTTGTCCTCTTCCACTGATTGAGAAAAGGTAAATATCAGCATTTTCCAGTCCCAAATGAAGGTAGCAAAGCTGACGGCAGTGGATATTATGCCAACTGTAACTAGGAAAAAGAGGAAGCAGCACTTTCCGCTACGAGTAAACTTTGGGGGGTTTTTGGCATTCTTTTCAGAAGTCATTTTCATTTGAGGGATTTTTAATAGTTGGCATTACATCTATACATAGTGCATCGTTTAGTTCGCTTTAAATGTGACCGCCCAACTCAAACACCATAAAAGTGGAACTAGGTCATTTTTTCATATATAAATAGGCATAGGGCCTATGAACTTATGTTAAAAGTAGGGCCTACTATGTTATAAGCTTGAAAATTATTTAACTTGTTTGATAATGACCATCCTAAAGGGACCAGGGCCAGTACTCGTTCGTTGCGTTCGTATTTATTTTGCTTCTCAAATCAAATCAAATAAAAAATGAATTACATCAATTTGACAAATTTAAGCCAAACATAACCAAATGACAAAGGAGCAACATAAACGTTTCTACATTACAATAGTAAGCTTTAAAGGGAAAAGAAGATGTGAGTGATTGCTGTGCGAGTGTAATAGGTGAGTTGAATGTTTTTGTTGGGGTCATTTTTTATTATGATTATTCTTCAGTATATCAGTATGATAAATTCAGACCAAAACATAGACAAACTCAAATCAATTATTTATTTTACTAAATATATTGAGTTAAATATATTTTCTTATACTAGCTTCGAAAGAAAACAGAGTTGTTCGTGTTTGTAGGGAGTCGGGTAAAGCATTCCATGTATCAGGTCCGTGATGCCTCACTGACCTGTGAGCTATAAGTGCTATCACAGCACCTCTCACAGGTGGTATTTGAAGCAAGAGGGCAAAGCGAATTTCGGCTGGTGTGACCTCCATGAAGGCTAGCAGTCGAATGAGGAAAATTCAAAGTCAGCGCCAAATTTACACCTTTCCATTTTCTTGGTATTGTCCGCATGTCTAACTTATGTTGTCAGGAAAACATCCCGATTGTCCGCGTTCATTCCTGGTATAATCCTAGATGTTTCCGCGCTGCCCGGCTACGATTAGCATATTCCGAGGTATTTCGTGCTCTTCCGGAGTGATTCCTAGGACACTCCTAGGAATGTCCGCAGTCAGTCCGCGGACATTCCTAGGAATGTCCCAGGACAAGCCGATTCGCACATTTTTCCCGCGTCTGACGCGGACAGGATGCCGAAATGACAGAATTTGCTTCCGCAACCCTTCCTGGGCTTGTCCGCGCCCTAGTGGACGTCCGCCCTAAGCCTGCATCTCTATCTTGGGAAATCTGCAGCATTCTGGCCTTGATTCATGAAAACTTAGTGTTACAGGCAAGAAAACGCCCAGGTGCACTTACGGTATGATCTTGCTGTGGCTATAAAGATATAGCAAGAACTTACCTCTGCGACACATGCTAGTAGCAGTGTGGAAGATCCTGAATAGTTAAAAGGCACAGCCTATTTTGGAAAAGTATTTAACACTAGCCAAAGCATTCTCCATGGACATTTGTGTTGAGTGTTTTGAGACATAAATTCTGTCAATTCTACAAAAGATAAATTTTCATGCTTCAGTTCCAACCACAGATGAAACATATGCTAACTCAGAGCTTTATTATTATATTTCTAGAATTTACTTCTGAGTACATGTACATTTCTGCATTTGTGGTAGGTACATTAGTGTGACAGGATGATAGTAGGACTACTGCATTCACATGTGTCCCACTAGAATTAAGTCAAATGTGATGCATATGGTCAATTCATTACACATCTTTGTTTGCTGACACTGCGCACACAGCCTGCTCCATCTCTGCAGCAGGAATATCAAACAAAAACCAAGCCAAATAAAACCATGCACTTTGCCTTCAACCTGTACAAACATGCAACACGCACACAAGTGTATGTACATAGCTTTTCAAAATTGGTTAGTACAATGTACAACCTGTACTCTATCCTAAGCAAAGTATGCTATAACTACATCAGACATGTTGGTGACAAATTCAGAATACATCAGTTTCACAATCATATTTTTATTTCATAATATGCAAATTCACACCATGACAATTCAACAACGGACAATGCATAGGCCTACACTTGGTAATTATCATTTTTTTTTTTTTAAGAGTATTAGATCCGGTACAAATATGCTAGATATCAATAGGTTACTTGCACCATGAGTTTCAGTTTGGCAGGCTGGTTTTTATACTGTACGTTTGACACTGATGAAGACAAATCACTGGTTATGTAGTATGCCTTTGTTCAAGGATGTTTGAATGCATGTGTGTGTATATGTTTCACAGTGCAAGTTCACAAAACATGAACAGTTCTCCACGAAAATTTTTATCCCAGACATGCCACCCATGACACATGTAATGTTTACCACTCTGGGGCTGCTGTTTCATAAAGCTGTTTGTAAAGTTATGCACGACTTTACCAACGACTTAAATATGGCAAGCCAAGTGGGTTTCTTAATCATTGTTAATATCAGTAGCTGATTATTCTTACATGATTGCTAACACACGTTTTTAGTTGAAAGTGTATTTTTGCCCCAATGTACTATTAGATAAAATATTGACATAAAAATGGGCACACATTTTTGCACTTCATATTCCAGTCATTTGTAAAGTCATGCATAACTTTAGGAACAGCTTCATGAAATAGGGCCTTGGACATATTAAACTACAGAGGGCTTTGTTTTTGTTTTCAGACACCCTGTTTTGCTTTTCCAAACATGGGCTTCTATCACAGAAGGCAAGAAGATCCAAATTTTGTGCAAAAAGCACACTTGAAGGTTATTGATTTAATTCTGTGAAGCAATTTTTTCACACTGTCATTATTTCAGGCGACATCAAGGAAGCAGGTTCCCTCTCAACCATGTACACTCTTACTGTCCCTTACCTTCTTTCTCTCTCTCTCTCTCTTCCAATGACTGCTTTCAGATGAATCTAGCTATTAAACATCTTGTCATAAAAATAAAAATAACAACATTAAAAAGTCTTCAGTGCTTAACACTACTATGTATTTCAAAGCACCTGTAAAATTTGTAAGTGGAGACACATCTTACGTAAACACAAAGATACACATAATTCAAGCTCAGCATGGCACGTACCCCATGTGCCTTGTTGAAACCTATGCAAGGGAAGCATAATTATTACAAGTAATTCCTCCAAAGCTGTGTATCTCCCTTTAGGGACCTTCCGAATAAGAAAGGTTCTGACCTGTGTGAATAATCTGCAGTCCATATGTTGTTGGTTTTGTTGTCAATTTATCCAAACCATACTGCTTGGACTATATTATCTAGGTACTGACTTTATCATAGACTCACCCGACTCAGGGCTTGCATGTCTCATGCATTGAGCACAGGACTCTAGCAAGTCAAAAACAACAACAACAACATCCTGTGCTTTTATGGTCCTCTCAAAAAATCATACATTTCAAGAGGAAAACGAGACACACAGAAAATACATAGTATGATACTGTATAAGCCGTTATTTTTGCGAGGGTTTAGCTTTTGCAAATTTCGCGAATCATCGTTGAACTGCAATTTAACAACACGCGAAAATGTCGCCATGTGCTAGGGTAATAGTACACCTACGATAACCTTGATTTCAAGTCACAAAAACAATACATGTGTATCTCGCAATAATGTCCAAGACCTCCTCATTTGCAAAAATATCTGTACGTGAAAATAACAGCTTATACAGTAAATACTGATACCTGAGCCTGATTTTTTTTTTTTCGGTAACAACCCTAGAAGCCCTAGAAGGAATATACTTTATATACAGCTCGTTGTACAATTCTTGATCAATAAATAAAGTCCCGAGGAGTGAGTCTCCAGGTGTATGCATAAGTACTCACTAGAAGTACTGTATGAGTGGAAATTTTTGCACATATCACGCAACCAGAAACAAGTGTGAAAATTAAAACAAACAAATATTGTTGCTTGACATGCGTTCTAGTGGTTGATGTCTTCATTCCGCGCAATCAAAAACATGAGAAACTCTTCATACCCGAGCGTGAAAAATTAATTGCGCGAAAAAATCCACTTTTACAGGAACATACCCGATTGTAGAAACTCCCTGAACCCACACTTGGACTCTCCCCCTCCCCCTCGTATCACCACTTCCCTTCACCATAATCTCAATCCTTTCAAAACATCTCACTCATTAAAAATACCTTAATCTCACTTCTTTAATTGACGTGATCAGCCTTGCTGACAATCTTCAGACTCTGAGAAAAGGTCATAATCAGGTCGCATGTTGCCACAATAACGCCTGCTGTTGGCAAATGTAGCTGAATCTGTAGTCGCAATAAAAAACTGTTTTAAAAACATAGCCTCATGACCATTCAAAGCATACAATGACTAGACTACAAGGAACAAACATTTACATTCACATTCAATACAACAATGACCTGAGTTCAGTGTGTATCTTTTTTTAATAGAATTCACATTACACACACTTTGAGGGAGTAATATTAAAAACAAAAAGAAAAATCATTCTAAATTTCATTCCTTCACACACAAATCATTTGTTGGTATTGACGTCATGCCTTCTCCTGGGTTCTTCCCTTGCTCCAAAGATTGTGCTTCCAACTCTCACATTGGCGCTGCCAACAGATATCTGGGAATCGAGAAAAAAAAGAATGAGAAAGACATCTACCAAAACACGTCTGAACACATCTACAGCTTTTGAGCTATGGTACAGTGCGCTCCCATTATAATGAACATGGTTATAACAAAATTCTTGTTACAAAAATACCAAAATTTAGTGCACAAATTTCATGCACTGATGCACTTTCAAATAAGAACCATTCTTCCACTGGAAGGACACCAGAAGAAGCTGATTGTTAATTGGCGAATGGTTGCACAACATACATTTTAAATCCAATGTTTTGGATTTACAGTTGAACCTCTATTATCCGGCCTCCCTTTATCCGGATCTCTCTATTATACGGACGCAATCTCACCGTGATTTTTTTTTTTATATTATAATTACGGGAGGAAAGGGGGATTCCCAACTCCATGAGAACTCCTACACAAACACACATGAATTACATATACTTGATACATTTCTTAATAATTATCTAACGTTAGGTAAATCATCCCAAGAATTTATAAAAGAAAATGATTTCATTCTTGCAAACACAAACCTCTATTTTTGGGTCTGTTACTGAGTGTAACAAAGAAAAGGTTGCAGTATACACATTACTACATGTGGTACTACAATGGGCTACATCAGTACATGTGTATGTATATGTACATGTATAAAGCATTGAGTCTCCCATATCCGGCCAAATCCCTTATCCGGATGAGCCCCGGTCCCGACTTGTCCGGATACAAGAGGTTGCAACTGTATAAGAATTTTTGGAGGTTACACTTTGACTGGATGAATAATAATCTACATCACTTTACTAACAAAAGTATGGCCGCACTCCATTGAGCTATTGGGTGCAAAGCATTATAGAATCAACAGTGTTCATGAACATGCATATTTTTCATAACATAAAGTATAGTTCTCCTTCTTCTTATTCTTTCTTCTTCCCCTTCTGTTTCTTTTTCTTTTTCTTCCTCACCTTCCTTTCCATATCATCCTTTTTCTTCTTCATCTTACACCTTCTCAGGTGTCAAGTACATCTAGTCTGGTGTTTTGTATGTAGAATGTCCACGTTAGCAATTATCTACAAGATCAATTGTGACTGTTGCAGTCTCGCATGAACCCCAACAAACACTGTACACCTGTAGGAGGAAGTCTAGCATGACTGTTGTCGGACTTACCGCATGTTCAAAGTCATGTGACATTCCCATGCTTAGCTCCACCATGTCTTGGTCCATGTTTAATAACTTGCATACATCTTCCTTGCACTTTATCAGACACTGTGAAGATATCGAGATTCAACCAGTTACCGGCAAACTTCATATCATATATTTCCTAGCATACATGTAATCATACTCATATACATTTACAAACATGAAAAGAACCAGAAAAGCGATATACACATAGTTATAAGAAGTTTGAATAATAAGACAGTCAATGTACAAGAAATAAAGCATTCCAACACAGTGGATCAATTCAAAACATAGTAATACATGTATTCTTTATGAAAACCAGCAATCTTCTTATTTCAAAACATATTCAGACTTTTAAATTACTTCATGTTACACATGAAAATAATAGTAATGCTCTCATTTAATATGCCATTGACTCTACTGCAATGTTTTTGCATACGGGTGCAGTGACTTCCAGTAAGTCATTTAAGAAGAAATCAATTTGTATGTCTCTCAGTCTCAGTTCATTTGTGAATGACAGTATTCAGTCCTGCAAGGAAATTATCTACTTCTTCTTTTCCATATTTATCTGGATTAGTTTTCTCCTCTGTCTCTGAGAGGATGTCTCATCATCAAAAATTACCTTTAATAAGATAGATCACTTAAAAAAAATCTCAAGATTCTATTTCATGTCCAATGAAAAAACAAAACAAAACAAAACAAAACAAAACAAAACAAAACAAAACAAAACGAAACTCAAACATGTTCAAACAAGGAAAAGTAGAAATTACGCAGTGCGTAATATATGTCCCCGCCGGAAGTAGCATTTTGTAACAAAATGTGCAATATAGGTAAAAAATCAAGGTCAAAGGTCAAAGAAGTCAAAGGTCAAAATTCTGTGTAGAGGTTTTGAAGCCCTCACCTAGTGTCATCACATAAAGCAAATGGAATCGAAATTGGGTTAGAAATGGCGAAGGAGTAGCATTTTGTAGCCAATGTACAATATAGGTCAAAAATCAAGGTCAAAGGTCAAAGAAGACAAAGGTCAAAATTCTGTGTAGAGGTTTTGAAGCCCTCACCTATAGTGCTATCACATAAAGCAAACGGAATCGAAATCGGGTTAGAAATGGCGAAGGAGTAGCATTTTGTAGCAAAATGCACAATATAGGTCAAAACTCAAGGTCAAAGGTCAAAGAAGTCAAAGGTCAAAATTCTGTGTAGAAGTTTTGAAGCCCTCAACTAGTGCCATCATATAAAGCAAACGGAATCGAAATCGGGTTAGAAATGGCGAAGGAGTAGCATTTTGTAGCAAAATGTACAATATAGGTCAAAGGTCAAGGTCAAAGGTCACAACTGAAATTCTGTGTAGAAGTTTTAAAGCTCCCATGTAATGCTATCATATAAAGCAAACAGAATCAAAATTGGCTCATAAATGACAGAGAAGTAGCAAATTGAACATTTTGATCACACACGGACGCACACACGGACGGACGCACGGACGGACGGACGCACAGACACACACACGTACGGAGCCCGTTTCATAGTCCCCTGCTCGAACTCGTTCGGCGGGGACAATTAAGCCCAAGATGGTAATTACTTAAGATTATCATGTACATGCAAAGCACGACAAAGCAGCACATTCATAAATGGGCAATCAGAACAAGACACACCACTGAGGCAAGAGTGCCAGTGAGAATCAAAGATGCTAAGAAGCCGAGAGGAGAAAGTTACCTGGAAATCTGGATTAGGACCTTTCTCTAGGTTGTGGTCAAAGGCGCCGATTGTCATGAGACCAGCAAACTCCAGACTGGGGCAGGAGTCTATGACGTGACTAACGGTCTCTGTACACTCCTCTGGTGGAATGCCACTCTTATCTGTGGAAAGAGAGGCAACTGAGTACAGAGACTCCAACTCTCCCGCTTTCGAAGGGAGATCTCCCGCCGACAGCCCATTTTTGCAAAATCTCCTGATCTCCCGCTTGAGATTTAATTTCTCCCGTCTGAAATGATTTCTCACTTAGTGTCATCGTATGTTGAAAATAAGCCTTACATAGCATGAGATAACATCTAGAACCCTAGAGCTGGACCCCGGCCACAAGGAACTTCGCGCACATCAAGTTGGAGTCTCCCATTTGCTAGGGGTTTCAGGCGGGAGAATCTCCAGATCAGAAGGTGCTTGGGGTTGGAGTCTCTGTGAGTAGCATTTGTCCTTTCATCTCCACCCTGCACATGACATGTTCTATGTGTTCCTCATGACATTATGTAACTCAATGTACACAGTATTCTAACATTCACACTGAAATATTGTGAAGAAAAACTGGAGATGTTCATTGAATACTCATAATCCATACATTGACATTGTAATTCATGGATATGTTCAGATACAATGGTTAATTTTTCTCACTTGTCTATGCATGATAAAGTATGATTTCTAATTGAAAACTTTTCAAGTGAGGCATCAATAACGTATGATTCTGTTTATATCTATAAATATTGTGAAGATAAGTCTTCACATGGACAAGATCAATCATGAAAGAATTGGATGTGAAGTAAGGCATTGTTTTGGGGAAGCTGATCAGTTTTTGAGGAATCTTTTGACTTACTACTGTAGCACAGTATTTCCTCATTTTTGATTTGCTATATTACTTTCTGGAATTTGAACAGAACATCTAAATTTTCTTGAAAAAAAAAATTGTCCGTTTTACAATGACAAAAAACGTTGAACCTTAGTATACCATTTAAGATGGTGTCAAACTTTATGACTCATTTTAAAGGAGACACTTTATGTTACCAAAACAAAATGACAATGTTCAACACCTACATTAAGTTACATATATCTTCACATCTATTCAGACCATCTCAGTATACAATGGTCACACTGGACAATGAAAGAAGATGACAGTGATGATACAGAATGTGCTAACTGATACTGATGAAAGGGTCTATTGATGAAAGCAGTGATCATGCTTTCTATCACTGATGAGATAACACAGAATTTTTATTCTGGGGGTTCAGAATTAGAACTAGAAATGTCGCTACGGCGACTGGTGTATGCCTCCGCCATAATGCATGGTTCTCCTAATAGGTCTATAGTACAATGTCTTGACAATGTGTGATGACAGTTTCACACAATTGGCAAAATATCAAAATGACAGGTTTGCCACAAATGTGCTGAATGTTCACTTTCGTAGAACTAGGTTCAATTGGATGAATGATTAAAACGTCAGAGTGCAGGTATTTGGGGGAACTGATGATTTTTACTTGACTTTTGACCCTTTTATAAGTTTATGCATTGAGTAATTTTCAAGGTATTGAGATATTGAGAAAAAGTATAATTTCAGTATCAAATGGTAAAATAGTATTATCTAAGCCTGGCCTTTGACCTTTGACCTCACAGTTCCAAAGAGAATCACTGTTAGGTAGAACATGCATAAATATGTAAGTTTCATGATAATACCTTGAGTTACTTTTGAGATATGGAGGAAGAAGTGCAATTTAGCACTTTCACTTGACCTTTGACCTTTTGGCAAGAAACTTCCCACAGAATATATATTGGGTTATACATGCATACATCAAGTTAAAAAAAAATCCTTCAGGCATTGCATAAATATAAGGAAAGTAGTGATATTTTGAGGAGTTGACCTTGACCTTTGACCCCCCTGACCTTTGACCCATGACCCCCAACTAACCTAAAATAATCACTGCCCAGCAGCACATGCATATATACTAAGTTCCATGAAGATACCTTGAACCATTTGCGAGATATGGAGAAAAACATGAAATTTCAACCTTTTTTTCACAAAATAACCTGTGACCTTTGACCTTTGACCCCGTGACCCTAAATCCAAACAAAGTATCATCCCCCCAGGATATACCCTCATACCAAGTTTGATGCAAAACCACTACACGGTTCTTGAGATATCGACAAAAACAAAACGGGACGGACGTACGGACGGACGAACGACCCGAAAACATAATGCCTCCGGCCACTTCGTTGGCGGAGGCATAAAAAGTGGACCACTTCCAGGTTTAGTCAGCTGACAAGCAAAAAAAAAAAAATCAAAAAAAAAAAAAAAAAAAAGCTCCCCAATGCAATTTTGTTGTTCCTAATGCCACTTCCGGGTTTCATCAGCTGACAAGCGAAAGAAAAAAAAAAAGGATTCAGCGCTATTTTCTGGTGCCACTACAAGCCCCCTTTAAATGGGGGGGGGGGGGGGGTTCTGCTACTCATTTGTTTCCTTTTGATTTCTTTTGTTTTTTCTGCTGGCAAATTACAGGCCCTAGTTACGGGCCTGTGATAAATGGTAATCATACTTACTCTCTTCTCCACTTGTGTTGACCTGGATGAAGACCTTCAGCCGACCCCTGTCCGTCTCCTTGCTCCAGTGTTTCTCTAGCTCTGTGGCAAGCTTCTTGGAGTGCACTGTCTCTACCATGTAGAGATTGGGTGCACCTGGATGAGATGGATGTATCAAGAAATGAAACCAGTCATCTTCCTTGACTGCATACATCTGAACCTTCATATAAAAACTATAAAACTCACTGGTATTCCAGTCCTCAACAAGAATCTGAGGATAGGTACACATAGAAACTAATGAAGCAAGAGTCAATTGCTCACTAGCTGTAATCTTCTAAATACAAATCTACTGTGTGTACATTCAAGTTATGGTATCATTTTTGCTTCATGTGCTTAATGATTGCATGACAACAGTAAATGAACACAATGTAGGTGAATGTGTGTTAGAATGTCTTAGACTTTTTGATATGACTGATGCATACTCCACTTTCAGAGTTACTGAATTGGAAAATACCTTGAGCTATACCATGACTAGAAAATGTGATAGATTACTCATGTTTTAAGCACATAAACATGCTAAACATGGAGAATAAGAGTGTCTAAAAATATGGATATGACTTGAACGTGAATATGATCAACTTGCCATTTCTCAGAACTCTCCCACTGCCAATCCTGAAAGACAGATAACATCATTTTCTTTTTGTAAAACCTTGCAGGTCTTTTTTCCCCCCACAGTATTGCACATATAATAAAGAATAGAATATAATATAATAGAGAATAGAATGGAATGGAATGAAATAGAATAGAATAGAATAGAATAGAATAGAATAGAATAGAATAGAATAGAATAGAATAGAATAGAATAGAATAGAATAGAATAGAATAGAATAGAATAGAATAGAATAGAATAGAATAGAATAGAATAGAATAGAATAGAATAGAATAGAATAGAATAGAATAGAATAGAATAGAACAGAACAGAACAGAACAGAACAGAATAGAATAGAATAGAAAAGAATAGAATAGAATAGAATAGAACAGAATAGAATAGAATAGAAAAGAATAGAAAAGAATAGAATAGAATAGAATAGAATAGAATAGAACAGAACAGAACAGAACAGAACAGAAAAGAAAAGAAAAGAAAAGAAAAGAAAAGAAAAGAAAAGAAAAGAAAAGAAAAGAAAAGAAAAGAAAAGAACAGAATAGAATAGAATAGAATAGAATAGAATAGAATAGAATAGAATAGAATAGAATAGAATAGAATAGAATAGAATAGAACAGAATAGAATAGATTAGGATAGAAAGTAAAAGAAAACAGAACACTGCAGTCATTTTCCCAGTCACCCTGTGACGTCAATTTGCTCAGTCTTTTCCCCTTCTTGGAGGTTATGAAATCCTTTATTTTGCTTCCAGCTAGACTTCTTTTTCTTTTTCAATTCTCCTCTCCCAAGTAAAGTTACTGGTCTTAGGAATTTATGAGTTTGACATTGGTTACTCTCTCCCCCCCCCCCCCCCCCAGTGGTCAGTTCCATGAACTCTTCATCCCCAAGGCCCCATTCCAAATTACCGGAATGACAAGTTTTTGCCCTCTGATCCCTAAACATGAATAGTCCTCTGAGCTGGAAGGTCATTCTCCTGCCAGAATTTCTCTTTTATTTTTGTACTGCTTAGTGGAGTGGGTCAGACAGGAATTCCAAAGACAAATTCAGGGACAATGACCCAGAACAACGATGACGTTGGATGTCATAAGGACACTAGCATTCATTTGGTTTATCATTTTGTTATCCAAGAAACAATAAAATCTTGACCAGTGGCTACAGAGAAGAAGTAGATAAAGAAACTAAAAGACAGTGGGCGAGTTAATCAGAAATTGAGTTGAATCATAGAAAATGGAGTTTCACAGAAACAAATGGGAGGAGCTAATGGAACATCAGACCAATAAGAAATTAATTTCCAGTGAACACCACACCCCAAAGTAAGATTTAGCCAATGAAATGCTTTTAGGGAAAGGATACCAATAGTAAATTGGATATAAAAGACCATGTTTGTGCAGAGTTGCAGGATAGAGATTAGAGGGAGATCGGAAAAGATAGAAGATAGAGGAGCTGCAGAATAGAGAAGGGGCATGAATAGTTGGAGACCACATCTGAGAGAAAGTCAAGAGCTTCCCTTCCTTGATACATCATGCCCCTCCAAATTAAACAACTAATCTCTATCGACGCTGAATACACCACTGACATACGCTGTGAATGTGATGAGGATCTGACTAAAATGGTGAGCAGCAGCACCTGAGGAGAAACTGTGCATTACTATAAGACAGAATGTTGGTCTACGCCAATTTGGAGTGCAACAAACTCCAAAATTATAGTCCAATGGCGCCAGAACTCGGAGATGTCGGAATGCCTCATCTGACATAGACAAAGTGGACAGTGCTGGTGACGAAGTGTCTAGCAAGGCAGTAAAAGCAGACCGGTCAACAGATGCCCAAGCCCCTTGGACAAGATCGACATGCAGAGGAGAACTTCATCCATCGACCCTGCCGACGTCAAGATAAGTGGCCACAACCACTAACATCATTTCTCCCTGCTAACAAAACCCCTCCCCTTCCCATGGAAGTATTAGAGATGGTGGTATTACGGTCTCCTGTTAAAGAGTTAAAGTGAGAAGTGAAATGTTCAATTGTATTCACAAGAAAGAAACTTGTGTGTGATTAGTCTCTGTTTCAGACCTACGGGAAGGCAGCTCGTTAAATAAATATGCTGTTAGCAACATTGACATTATCCATGTAAATTTTACTATTTTCCTGCGTTTTATTTTTGCTGTTGTGAAGCAATATTTAGTCTCTTTCTAACTTTTGTATTTTTGATGATGATTGGTGTCTATGTGATTACCTAACCCCGACCAGTACAGAGAGAAGCTAACAGACCAGACCAACATTTATCCGCCTCTGTACAACATTGGTCGCCTCTTGAGACAGATTTAGGGGTTTGGGGGTTAGACTTACCGAGTTACTACTTAAAAATCAAACAGGATAAAAACATTTAGATACACTCACTTAAAACTTTTTTGACCTTGTTGCTCTGAAGATGACCTATAAAGTGCCATCGGATGTCCTCACATTGCTCCCTTATGGTGACATCATTGGCCTTGTCAACCAGTTCTTGCACCTGGCAGTGAATGTAAGATTGTGGGGGTGGGAGGGGGTTACAGTCACTGTATTTTCTTTATTGAAAGAGCTTCAGAATACTAGTCTGATAATGACTTACAACTACTGTGATCTGTTCAAAAGTTTTTGGGTTCAAAACAAACGCATTCCCTTGAAAAATGCTAACGCTCAACATAATGCCCCTTGGTGGGGGCATTTCTGTATACTGAAGCTTCAAGTAAAATTCCATCATGCTGACCACAATTATGACTTTGGAGCACACCTAGACACATGATCCAGAATGATATTGCATCTGACTTATCAAATATCACTATAAGCACCTGTCTTCACTTTATCAAAATTCAGACTTTCTTTACAAACACATGTGAAAAAAGTCAATCAACATCTCATTTTAGAATGAAATGATTGCTGAAATTAAATCAAAATTTTCAGTGGTTACATTCTCATGAGAATTGCCACTCAGTGGTCTACTGATCTATCATGGATAACATTTTAAGAGTCAACAAAAACACAACAACATATTAAATCTAACATACTGGTACTGAGAGAAAAATCATAAAATGTCCATGTTTTACATAGTTTCATCAAGGTTGGTCTGAATCATATCAATACAAATGAGGCGAGGTGATGCTAGTGGAAACAGGGTGGGGGAAGCAGGGGCGGATCCAGGAATTCTGTAAGGGGGGGGGGGGGGGGCGCGTAACTAATGTTTCTGTTTCGCTGATTGACAAATTGCCCTACATCGACGTAAAGAAGCACTGAAATGATCAGTGTTTCAGTAGTAGCCATGATAAAAATAATGGGCGTACATACTTGAGTATGCATGCTATATTAGGATTAGAACCAACACTTGCTGTCGGGCGAAAGGTCGGTGGTCTAGTGGAGATGACGCCTGTCCCGTGATCAGGAGGTCGTAGGTTCGAATCCTACTTGAGTATGTACGCCCATGATTTTTATCATGGCTGCTACTAAAACACTGATCAATTCAGTGCTTATTTTATACGTCAATGTAGGGCAATTTGTCAATCAGTTGTAATGAAAACATCTCGACGGAAGAATTTCATGAATTTGAATAATGTTTCTGGTGCCACTTCTGGGTTTCATTTCATTTTTTTTCCTTTTATTTCTTTTGCTTTTAACAAAAAATAAAGGGGGAGGGGCGTGCGCCGGTTGCGCCCCCCTCTA
Source organism: Diadema setosum (assembly GCF_964275005.1). Classification (NCBI taxonomy): domain Eukaryota; kingdom Metazoa; phylum Echinodermata; class Echinoidea; order Diadematoida; family Diadematidae; genus Diadema; species Diadema setosum. The sequence continues at coordinate 24,650,334 of NC_092702.1, read as the reverse complement.
GATCCGCCACTAGGGAATAGATAATAACTCACATAATTTTCTCCAAAGTTACGCTGTCCAGACTGATAAGCCTCAATTATCATTGACACAGGTTTGGTCTTGCTGACAGCCACAAGCCTGGGCTCAACAGCCACCAAGTCCTGCAGATGATAGCACAAAACATTTCAATGATGTTCATATCAAAGCAGAAGGTACGAATTGCATTTTACATGCATGTTATAATTTACAAAAAAATCACAAATTTACAAAATTAAAAAATCTATAGATCGGAAAGCAGTCAAAATAGACCAACTAATTGCCGCCAGTAAATTTATTTACATTATTAGTATTAAATTTACAGCCCACACCGGTAAACAACAATAATATTAATCAAGTTACGATTTATTTTTATTATTATCATACTCTGAGTGAACATTGGACAGGAAAAAGAAACAACCAATGAAAACATAATCTGAACAGGAGGCTGTACACCCGAGATCTGTAAAGGTACAAAGTAAATCTAAAATTACACATAGCCAGAGTCTGCTCTCCCGAGATTTCATTGTTTGATTGATGACAACCGACAGTTCAAACATAGATTGAAATACATGGGACTGTTATTTGGTACGTACGGATGGACGTTGTTTGCAGGCATTTTGCATCCGTTCCAGCACTGATTTCACTGCCTTAGCAACTTGATTTTCTGCTGACATAATGATTCTCTGCATAACAGGTCGATTTTTCTCAGCTAAAACGTCTTCTGATAACGTCAGAAAGGCAGGTTGAAGATCCAATACCATACGTAACTGACCTCTATGTTGATATTATGTAATACAGTATGGTTGAGGGGTCTAGATATCGCGCACGAAAATTTGAAATGCTCTTATAATAGAAGTTATTCCATAATCGTACCTGAATTTCTCAATGAATATCACGAAAATGCAGGAAAATCACCTCCCAGAATCTCCTGATGATACGATGACGGAGTAGTGCGCTGTCGCCGTTTGTATGTCGGACTTTTTTTTTATGCGTTCAATTTCTCGGGGTATGTAAAGATCGCGCAGCTGCCCTCTGTAGTTTCATGCGTGAAAGTGTCTGCCCCTCTGCGGCTGTAACGTGCTCCGGCTTTCGTAGAATATTTTCTTCTTCTTCTTCTTCTTCTGATTAATTCTGCCTCCTTCAATAGACTGAAGATTTTTTCACTTGATATTAAATTTGTCCCTGTTAAGCAACAGCAGTTTTACCTAACTTGTGGATATTATTGTTATTATTATTATTATATGTGTTATTATTATTATTATTATTATTATTATGATCATTATTACTATTATCACCACCACCATCATCGATCATCATAATCATCATCATCATCATTATCATTTTCATTATTATTATTATCACTTCCACCACCATCATTTTATCATTCTTATTATCACTATTTTTATCATTGATATTTTCATAATCGTTAATGAGTTTCATTTATAAAGTTTTCTTACAATATTTCTAATCACTTTAACCAATAATATACACGTAAAATGGAAAAAAGTAAAATAGGAACATATTTTTTTTTTGTGTGTGTGTGTTTGTGTGTTTGCTTACCCATTCGTCACCCTCTCATTTTCGTCACCCATTTGTCACACTCTCATCTTGTTGTTTTCTTCAGTATCATTATGGCCCTCCCCTGTCACAAATATATCACAAGTTAGCGCAAGAATTCACAAGCAAATTCAAATTGAAATCACACTTCAACTTCGATAGACTGAAATATTTATTCCTTTGTAATATTATAATCGTTGTGTTAAAATTTGACTTAAAACAACATTTATTAACAGTATTTCAGCGTAGCTGGCAGCATACATTGTTTTTGTGTATGATGACGTCACGTGGTAAACGATCGATCGAACAAATTACGAATTCTATCGACTACGAACGAGACAAGCGAGACGACACGTCTAGGCTACAACATCCTTAGAACAGATTTTAAGGGAAGGTAGGTTTGTACAAGGTAAGAAATTGGAAATTTAGTGGAAAATTTGTTGGAAATCAAAATTTCTTACCTGCTTCCTTCTCATGTTGAGCGGTAAGTCAGGTATGTTTATTCCATGGGCGTATCGGCAAATTTTGCGCTTAGTCCTACGCGTAATATCGCTTGCTATACGCAGTTACGCTATGCGCGATCATTAGGTCCCTGCGCGAGACCTAGTACCCTTACTATACAACTTGAGTTTTCGAAGCAACACGCAACCTGTATAAAAACCGGTGTCATTTCCGAGATCATTGAATCAAAAGGGCCTTTCAGTTTAGTCTCAGTTTTCTACTCAATCTTGGGTTTGTTTGTTTTTTTAAACTTTTAAAATTTTCCTAATTTACTCTTATTAGTGTATTCTTGTACAATATCACAATTGAAAGAAATAGAGAGAGGGGGAGGGAGAGAGGGGCAGTTTTAAAAGAAGGAAAAAAAGCAAAATTTCTGGTGCTACTTCCGGGGTTAAAAAAAAAAGAAAGAAAAAAAGAAAAAAGGTGTGGAAGTGGAGGGGGGGGGAGTGGTTGGACCCCATGTATTCCTATGTTATGTACAAAAAAGTGGGGGAGGCTAGCTATAAAACGAAATCAAGACCCAAAGTAAAAAATAGATTGAGTAAAAGCAGCAACATTAGTAGAGCATCGTCAGTGAAAGTTTGAGGAAAATGTGTGGGCAATCGATGCAAAAGTTATGAATTTTAAAAGTTTTGGTGTTGAATGATTTCAATTCGTGGTTATTAATTCTTAGTTTGTCTTTAATTATGAATAAATTTATGACTTGTTATATTGGTATTTTGCTTTTTATATTGTCTTGTGAAAGCTGTTTCACTGAAACTTGTACATCAGTTTTTTTTTGTATGTTGTCTTATGCATTATACTTGATGAAATTTGTGCTTGGTTGTAGAATTGAGAAATAAGATGTTTAAAAAAATATAGGCAGACGGCCAAATAATGGCATATAGGTATATATATATACATTAAAGATAGATATATAGATAGATAGATAGATAGATAGATAGATAGATAGATAGATAGATATAATAGATAGATAGATAGATAGATAAATAAATATATATATATATATATATATATATATATATATATATATATATATATATATATATACGTAAGTAGAGTGTGAACTGCAATATGGCTGACAGTGCTCAACTATATAGGAGCCCATGTGTATATATATATATATATATATATATATATATATATATATATATATATTATATAGATAGATACCAGTTTGGCGCAATTACATTGCAGGTAGGGCATTACATAGCGATGAAAGTAGATAGATAAACAGAGAGATAGTCAGAATATATCAATACTTGTAAAAAGTAATAGATAACGGATAGATAGGGAGTCTAATAGATTGATAAATAGATAGATTGATAACTATATAGATATAGACAGACAGACAGATACATAGATGGGGTATAGAGACAGCAACCTCTCAAAGCATCTATCCCTGATAAAGCATATTATTATCAGTTTGTCAGTAACATATTGATTAAGAAATTATGAAAACATCACAGAATGAAACAGAAATGTTCTATGAATTGAACAACTGACATTGATGATAATTTAGATGGTGTATACATGATTTATTAATAAAGTCTATCCGAGTTGCATCTTTTCCAAAGTATATCATTTTGTCACCAGGGTCACATGAACAAGATTCATTAGTGTGTTTTAGACAGTCTCAATGTTGTGTAGTAATGGTTTATCAAAAAGAAAATAATATAGGGCCTATAATTTGCAGCCACATAGATGGACTGCACAATAATTTTATTTTATACATTTCCATTTGGTAATAACATAAATAAAAATACAATTATTCGTTAATTGAAATATAAATCACACAGTTATCATAGTTATCAATAAAATTGAATAACATATAATTATAGTGAACAAAGTGTCAATCTTTATAACGAGAAATGAAAATAAATTAACGCAGAATTTGTACCTGAAATATAATCCAATGATTGCAGAAATGTCAGTGTTTCACAGTATAGGCCTATAAGGCAACTATGTAATAAGCACAATGAGAGTTCCACCAAGTTTGATATAAAAACAAGAAAAGTGTACCAAAAGCGTTCAGTCGACTATAGTTACTGATACATGTCATGCATGGGTATGATAATCAGTTGCGGACCATTGGCACGATTTGAATAACAAACCTTATTTCATTTTCGGAATAATAAATATCACCCAACTATATTCCTCCTGCCTTCTGAAGGATCATGGCACAAATCAAGTGTTCAAGTTCAAGTGTTCAATGCTAGAACGATGTGTTAAATCATATTTATGTTCAGTTCATCGTTGCCCTTCTGTGAATTATGAATTGGTTGTAATCCACCATTGACGGCTCGTGGATTAAACCAAAACTCAAGTTGATATTATTTGAAAAGGATTGTCTGATTATTCTTCGACTTCCCTCACCTATTGATTTATATTTCTGCTTTCCACGAATCCATATTACATATGTTTTTGATAAAACCTTTTAATCAGTTTACCTCGTTTAATCTTTTTTTTTTTTTTTTTTTAAGGTGGGCCCTACTGGTAAAATGCGTATTTTTCATTATCATTATTTTGACCATAACATAAAGCATTTTTGCTCTGTTTTCCTTTTTCTATAAACAGTACTTTTGTTTATTATGCTCTTTTCTCCCTCTTCTTTTTCATCATCATCATCATCATCCTTCTTCTTCTTCGAAGTTCTTCTCTTTTTCCCTCTTTCTCTTCTTCTTTCTTCCTCTCTCTAAAGTTTCTAAATATTATTATTCTGCCAACAGTCCCTGTTGTGGTTTTAATAATGGGTTGCATTTCAAATGTTACAACGTTAAAATCAACTTGGTTATTTTCCCTGCACATGGGAAAAAAAAGTTCAGTGGAATCAGTAGTCAATAATCATTTTGAAAAGAAATACATTCATAATCAGTACTACAGTCGTTTGATTTTCTTTAAACAGATTCAGAAGAGATATATTGCGAAAAGTTTTCACACTGTTGCGTCATTTAAATCAATTACGAATCATTTGAATTAAGCCGATCGATATTCTTTTCAGAAACGTGGGGCTGGAGTTGGAAGAAAATGAAACCAACTGTAGGTTGATCTATGATGCTGAGACATTTTGCTGATATCGCCTAGTTTTGGAGTTGTTTTCTTAATAGTTAATTACACAAAACTAAGCGTCCGCCCAGTCCTGATAAAATTTTATTCACTGCATCAGTTCACACTGGTCATGCTGGTGCATTTTATAATTGCATGTATCGGGGAGGTGGGAAGCAGATCTCTCTCACCCTGATTGTGTACAAACACACACACACACACACACACACACACACATACCAGCAATGACTGCCGTTGCTGGCCACGCCTCTTTTGCAACATCTCCTGATATTTCAGTCGACGGGGGTTTTGCCAACGTCACGACAAAGCTATGACGTCTGAATATATTTACGACATCGTACTAGCTCGAATTGCGCAGCAAATCGCGATTGAATACAAGCACTGCAACTGTACATGTGGGTTTTACTCTGTACATGTACTCGACTCTCCACATCTCGTTGAGCTTGCTACAGTGACTAGTACATTGTACTAGTATACCTAATAACGTACACACATACGCGCACGCCCAGCCTCGCCGTTAGTACACTGATGAGGATCCATAGCGCCGCGCCTGCATGCAACTGATCGACAGTTGAATGTAATCTTTAGTTTTACCGATATTCGCGATAACATCGCGGTCGTACGACTGTTGTTTGTCTTAATCAAATGTGCTGTAAACCCCTCTTTGTAACCACGAAATTAGTAAGTATGCACTGGTAACTTGTTTGAATACAAATGATATTCCGGCTTAGGTGATTTGTTAATGCTAAGAATTTTAGTAAACTTGAGTCGAGATATTAGAAATGTTGTTTTGCTATGGTGAAACCGGTAAACGCGGATCACGCTACCTCGGTATCACGTGTGGACCTTTGCACCCGCCTACATACTACACTATGTATTGTTGGTATCCGTAAGTGTGTAGTCATTTGATTGTCGGTCTACGCTCTGCACACATCATCAATGCAATGCCAATGCTGAAAATATACGGCACTGTCCATGTGTAGGCCTATTACTAAACGTTATAGATTTTGAGGTGTTTGCTAGTCGTTTGTCAAGCTGAATTGATAGGCCAAAGCATTACGTGGCCGACCATTTTTCTCGCAATTCGTTGCGCATTCACTGGAGTCGCCTTTGGTACCTAGCTGTGCTGAATGGACATTTCCAGACCGTTATAGAGTAAAATATCCAGTTTGCGGCAGTTTAAGCATTGTTACGAGTTTTTCCAACTTGTAAACAAATCAGGCAAATTATTTTCAACCATTTCATATATCATAGACAAGATTATTCATTAACGCAATTGTTTTCATGAAAGAAATTTACCATTGACCAACGCAGTTTTCATGATTTACCAGGGCAAAACCCGGCACAATTTTCGCCGATAAGGGCGATATGCGACGTAGTATTTCTGCTTGCGGCACGATGTACAATCCCTATGCAATACGCGCGTGCTCCGCGATATTTAGCTGAACGCCTTCACATGTCTCGCGAACATTGCGTAAGCGCCAATTTCCATTGCGAAAGCACGTGAAAATAGCGTGCGCGCATGCATTGGCCGCAAAGAAGATCGCACTTCTGGCGGTGTTGTTGATGTCTTTCTCGTGTTTTTCTCATTTTTTTTCGATGGTAACATCCACTTTCTGAAAAAAATGGCGACCCACATCGGCTCGCGAAAATTCTATTTTACGTGAGGATATGTTTTCAAAATCCATGAACATCGAGAAAACGACAAAAAATCCAGTTTCTTGGAACATTGTTTCTTAACTGTTATGTTAAGAAGTACCGAAAATTTCATTTTGGATGCGATATGTTGTCATTTAGGTGAGAAAATTTCACTTTCGTCAGAGATCGTGCCCATTTTATCGGTTGGTTTTTGTTGATTGCTAGTGTGTTAGTATATGTGTAGTGTGCATGTAACAGTGCAATGCTGTGTTTAGCTGTATATTACCGTGTATGTTGTACCTGCCGCGAACGGCTGCACGGCCGCTTACTGACGCAGTTACTCTATTCTGATGGCTAGTATATACTAAAGTAGTAATTTATTGTAGGCCTACGGTGTTGTAACGTTGTTAGTACCGTATGTACCGGTACGGTACCAGTCCGTCCGGGAAATCCGCTCATGAGGCACTCTCCACGCCTCATGAGCACCTCGGCTCTAGCTCTGGTTGGGGTCCTCAAGAGGCCCCTCTCCGGCCCGCAGTGCTCATGAGGCCTCCTCTTCAGCCTCAGGTACTTCTCATCCATCTCACATCTGATATTCTGGTCGCATTCGCAAGTTCGTACTACGATTTTTTGTTACACACACATGTCCACTCTCCATGATGAGAAGAAGAAAAAATTCTGTCTAACAACACTTAGATCTATTTGTTTTGACAAGAATGGGAGTTTTAATCATATCAATGTGAAGTGACCCACTGAATCACGGGCGCCAGCGGGTTTGGTCAAAGCACGGCTGCCGCACCTGTCGGCCTGATCCGACTAGAAATTTTTGGTGCTTATTTCTGCGGCTCTCGTCTCTCCACGAACAAATCAGCCAAATGAAAATGAAGTTTGACATCATTTTACAAATATTTTTAATAAGAAAAATTAAATTGGATCTATTAAACCTGATGTTGTGCATATATATTCCTGATTACTATTCCATACCTTTAGAGTAGATGGGCACTCCAATTTGGCAGCAAACTACCCGCGATAATCATTTTGTTGGTATTACAAGTTCACTTTCTTTGTGAATTCTGCCATCCACCAGACTTCTGGCGCTGTACCTGCACTTGTCCCGCAGCATCCAGCGCAGACAGCACACGAGCTGCTGGATTTTCAGAGCGAGCTTGTGCATGCACGTACGGGAGGATAGTTTTGTGTGCAAAACAGTGTAATTTGATCATGCATGTGTCATAAGATTCTCTGTGTGGTACATGTATAATAATTGAGTTTTACAATACACTGTACGGAGAAAAGAAAGAAAGAAAGAAAAGTATCTGCACATATTTTTTTGTTGTTGTCACAAGGCACATCTTATAAATAAAGATGTATTTTTAAAATAAGTGGGAGATTATTCACATTACTGTGTATTGCTTTTAGTTTGATGATATTTCCTAGAGGTATGAAAACACGGTCCACAGCTTTCTGTCTGCGCATTTTCTCCCCCCAAAATTTTGTGATTATGATGTTTTATAAAAGTATCTGTCAATTGGACATTTCTCGCATATTCTTTTGATAGATTTTACACTGGATAAGAATACACTGTACACAACGCAATTATGAAATATATCTGTCTGTTCATTTTGTCGCTATAATAGACTTTTTCATAACTTGGATGTCTTTTCAAAAAGAAAAAATTGAACATTTCTTAAGTATTCCTTTGATGTTTTTTCATAGTGAATTTTTATTCCAAAAATGGAAAATTTACTATTGAATAGAATTAAGTGATGCCAACTTGATTACATTGTACGTTGTGGAGCTTCTGAAGCTTACATTGTGTAGATATACAATTGTAATAATGCTTGTCTAGATACCAAATTTTGCATAATTTCTTTTCAACTCCCAGACAAGTTGTTATCCACTCCAAATTGATGCTTCTGATCCCCTTCCTATTGACAGTTGTCAATGCTCGGTATGATTTTCCCCCTCAGATCTTTTTAACATTAGAAAATAGAATGTCTAGATGGCAAAAGAACTCTTAAGGAGAGTTCAAGTTTCATGCATGAGAATGATAGAATAACAAGATTTTACTTCTAAAGTGTGTGATCAATGTCTCTTTAAAGGGTTTAGGGATAGTATGGATTTGGTTGGGTTTTAACTTTTTGCAAAACAATTAAAAGCCATTTAAATGAATTATTCAAGAGCATTGAATTTCAGGAGGAATTAAGAGTTTAGTTGATGAAAATTGGTTTTGAAATGACCGAGATTCCCCCCCCCCCCAAATAAAAGAAGAGTTTTTGATAAAAGGTGGGCCCCACCTTGTATTAGGGCCCTTTGTTTTGCCTTGTTTTTGGCTATCTTGGCCGTTTCAAGACCAATTTTCATCAAATGAACCTTAAGTCCTCTATGCTTTTTAATATTTCATATAAGCGGTTCATAATTATTTTGCAAAAAGTCAAAACCTGAATTCCCTTCTCAATAAAAACTATACCATCCCTTTACGTTTAAATACCTCTGAGTTATTTGCTTTGCCTTTCAACATTGTACAATTGTAGCTGTCCAAAGATATACATGTACAATATCAAATCTATAGAAATGGGGATTAAAGTTGTGCAACTTGAGATGCTAATCTATATATTGGCAAGATCTTTGTCAGAATACATACCTATGTAAAAACCAAGGAGCCTAAAGCTCTGTGGTATATCAGGATAATTTATGAGTATCACATGCCGATACTTGCAAATCTGCAAAAAAAAACAAACAGAAAAAAAAACATACAAATGATTCAGCCCGTGAATGATATTGTAAACATGAGGGTTAAAAAGAGAAAGCTCTCCTGTAGAGAACTAAAATGTACAGTCTAATGTTTCATTGGTCAGTCAAGGGACAAACTGTTCTCTAAAGGCAAATAATTGCACACATGGTTCCCAAGTTCTTAGTCTGTCAAATAAACTTAAAATCAATGAGGTGTTTGTTTCATATTTAATTTTCCATCTGTACAAGATCGTTGGATAACCTTTATTTAGCTGTACTAACTGGTCTTCCATGGGGTCCAATACAATACATACAGGTCTAAGTTAGACAGCTCTACTGGGTTATGTATCCTACTTTCTATTGAATGAATGAAGCTGGATCTTTTTCATGCATGGGTTGTGACTCTTTCACTCGTAGGGACTCCATTTTATGTCCTGTCGGAAGAATAGTGTTTCTGCCTCCAATTACAGTAGAGGGGGCAGCATGATACTGTAAAATGAGGAATGTTTGTGTGCATTATGATTTCGCAAATTTCGCTAGAGCCAAGATTCATGAAATTAAAATGTGTGCATGTGAAAGTTCTTGTCTACACTATATGCATTAAATGTTGGAGGCAACTTGTGAAAATTTAACACTGCCAAAAAGGCCGTCAGCTCCAATTCACAAAAATTCATACTGCGAATTATCATGTTTTACAGTTCACACAACATTGCTCACGATCAGCAAGACTTGCTGGGATTCAAACCTGCACATAAACTTGTGTGATGTTTCTCTTTTTTTTTTTGGGGGGGGGGGGTGAAGAAAAAGAAATGATGAGCAATCTGTGTTATAAAGTTCTAATATATTCAGTTTGAAGTTTGCATTCATGTTTCATATATTACCAAGTGATATATGACTCTCAACATTATAATAATTATGGTAAAAGACTTGTACAGGTACTGCCAGTACACTTCACACATAATGTGTCTTATTTATCAGTGATACCGCTATTTATTCATAGTATCTTTTATTAATCTGGTCAACCTTTAATCCTCACATGTTGATAACAGGAAGAAATCTTGCAGTGATTCTCTGTCAAGCCTCATCATTGTGTTATCACAAAGTCCCTTGAGCTGCGCTGTATATTTTGTCAGCAGAAGCATGCATGTACAGTACATGATACATGTTCAAAGTCAAAGAGCTTGTTGAACAATACGCTTGTACATTGTACATTGTATGCTAAGACAATTGTTTTGCAAACACAGATTTGCATAGCTTCATGCCTGTCTTTCTGTATTTATCTATGAACATAATGTTCGTGTACAGCCTCTCATTAGTGCATGACTTTTTATTGAAGTTTTCACTCTTTATCATACACATTGCCTCTTTACCAGATTATCTTATCTCAGATTCTGTCTATCACCAACGGTCTGCCCCCTTTGCACAAACACTCAGCCTTGTACTCAAACACAAGCAGTCAGAGTATCACCGGACATCAGCACTGCAAAGTAGCATGTCTAGGATAGAAGAGGAGAAGGATTCTGCCAGGCTGATTGAAAACATGGCAGAGGCCCTACAGCTTCAGACTGAGGAGAAAGACATGAAAGTACCTCGTAAGTTGGAAAGCTTGTCATTTCTGTCATTCTGTCGGGTGTCACGGTACTCGGACGGTAATGTTGCTCCAGTATGTTGGGAAATACCAAACTTAAACAGGAGCTATTGTTCAGACTGGAGAGTATTGACTTTTCTATAGGGTGCAGGAGTTGTGGTTGATATTCTAAAGTTGAGGGTAGTAACACTCTTTTGCAGGTTCCCTGCAGTACATACTTGTATTTAAGCTCCTGGCAGATAGCAAATGATATAGTGCTCATCCGTTAATTGGGAATTGCTTTAGCAAGAACCCGGCTTTTGAAAGTGCCACAAAACTTGATACAACAAATTTTTCACATGTTATTTCCACTGCTTCATCAGAACCATAAACTGCTTTATTGGGACAATTTCTGACTGAAACACTTCCATTGTCTGTTATTAGTGTCTAGAAATAATAAGTTAATCGCTATTAGTGTCTAGAAATAATAAGCAAATCGTTATTAGTGTCTAGAAATAATAAGTAAATCATTACAAATATTCACAGATAGTCCACATCTTTTTAGCAGAAGGGTTATTTTCTAACCAGTTCCAGATGGATTACCGGTATGCTGATCGCAAAGTCTAAACATTCGCTATAGCGCATGTAGGACGTAGCGCATGCAGTTTATCAAGCGTCGATCGTCGGCTCCAACTCATGCACTTACAGTTGTACCACCCTTTCAGTGCGCACAACACAGAGAGTTACCTTCTCCCCGTTTGTGCATAGTATGCTTGTAATGTGTGTGTCTGTGTGTGACAGACGGTGTAGTGATTTTAGACATGAATATGAGAAAAATGTGTTCATCGCAGTCAGTGCAGCAGTATCGTCATAATGTGCATGTTTACACTGTGACATTAGCAAACAGTGCTGCTTCTTTTTCTGTATTGATAGGGTTAATGACCATTTTGTTAACGAAATTATCATTTTGTCGATGAAGTGTTAACATTTCATAAAGAAATGAACATTTTGCCGATGAAATGGTAATTATCATAGATGAAATGACTGATTTCGTTACGAAATGGGCCATGTGACACTTGGCGCCCTGTACAAAACTACGGTCTTTGTCCATGGTTTAAACCATGGACAAAGATTGTACCACCTTCATGAATTCAGGCCTTTGTGGTCTATTAATGCATGTTTTGAACAAGTGCATGTATGATTTATTAGATTGAAGGTACAAATGTAACTACCAGTAGTCTCATTTGCCTTTCTGTGTGACATTTAGTGTGTGCAGATAAGATTTAAAGGGAAGCCGTTATGATGAATTGTAATTCATTAGTCAAAATACTTCTCCAACAGATTTTGTAGCCAAAGTCATCATTAATTATAGAATTGGGATATCACATGATATTCCAAAGTGCAAACAGTCCTGCATGTGCTAAAAAACAACAAACAAACATTAACATTTGTCCATTGCAATTGTACACTTGTGAGAGAATTAAAGAACAATGTTGAGCCTACGCAATATCTGAAACAGGTAGGGGTGAGTCTAATATTTCTTGTCATTATGGAAATATTTAAGTAACAGACTGGGGTTAGACTATTCCAGTGCCGCATGAAATGCTCTATTGATTTACCGAAGTGTGAGTTGTTGAGTGGAGTGTCAAGTGTGATATGATAAGGAGGTAAATTGTTGCTGTTTGTGGCAACAGCAAAGTCCATCTTCATAGTTTACAAATTGTTGCATTATTTTCTCTTGTGATTAGGCAACTGAGGTCGCCTTTGAAACAAAACAAGAAAAATGAGCAATCAGTTGTAGACTAAACAGGTGATTACGTACCAGTACTGCAGTTGAATGCAAGAGCGTTGTCTTTTTTTTAATGAGCAGTACTTTTTGTGCATGTTTATGTACATGTACATGTACGATGTATGTTAAGCACTGATATTATTTTAGGATACTGCCATAAAGTATCAGATACATGTTGTATGATACTGCCGAAATGGATTTTAATCCTTTTCTACTTTTTTTCAAGGAGAAATTGCACATATGTGCATGTCAAATCATATCAAGAAAACTCAAGCAAGTGGCCTAGTTTGAGGTGGTCACAGAATAAGTAGGACTTACTGTGCTAGATTTGCGTATTATTTTACAAGGAGTATAGACTACTGTATATTGGAATATAAATTTTCACTGTATTAATATTTGAGGCACAATGGTGATATGGTGCTCAGTGATAACATGAGGTGCAACTCAGTTTCATTGTGTGCGCTGTTCCAGGTTACACTTACTGCTGCAGAAGAACACCACACAAAACTGTCAATAATACAGGTACTCAGTGATTTTCATGGCTCCTTCAGAGATTTCCATGTTGCTTCTTAATTGCTTACCCCAATGAAATATCACCCCCTTGCTTGTGACTATTTTATATCATGTAACCACACAAATTATTGTTATGCCTCCGCCATGAAGTGTCGCCGGGTTGTCCGTCCTTCCGTCCGTCTGTCCGTCCGTATGAATTTTGTGGACAGTGTAACTAAAAAACCGTTTAAGGTATCTTAATGAGACTTGGTATATGCATGAGTGGACGAAGTTGTGCCTATCAACTTTTGGTCCCCCCCCCCCCATGCTCAAGGTCAAAGGTCAAGGTCAACTCCTCATAATTTCACGGTTTTTCCCTCATATTTTTTTATATGCAATACTTGCTGGATTTTTTCTGAAACTTGATATATACATGTATAACCCAATAGAGATTCTCTGTGAAATTTCTTGCCAAAAGGTCAAGTGAAACTGCTGAATTTTATTTCTTCGTCCATATCTCAAAAGTGACTCAAGGTATCATCATGAAACTTAGTACGTATCTATACAGATGCATGTTCTACCTGACAGTGATTCTCTTGGGAATTTTGGGGCATAGGGTCAAAGGCCAAGTTAAAATGCAAAATTTTTTACTATTTGATAGTAAAATTACACTTTTTGTCCATACCTTGAAAGTTAATCAATGCTTAGACTTATAAAAAAAAAAAAGAGTCAAAAGTAAAGTAAAAATCCTCGAATGCCTCAATACCTACGCTCTTAGGCAATACAGCCACCTATCCAATTATACCTAGTTCAAGGAAAGTGAACATTCAACACATTTGTGACAAACCTGTCATTTTTATATTTTGCCACTTATTTGAAACTTATCACACATTGTCAAGACATTGTAGTATAGATAGGAGAACCATGCATTACGGCAGAGGCATACCAGTCGCCATATTTCTAGTTTCCATTTACACCACTGAGTTTCATAATCAGCATTTACAGATTATGTCTTCAAGCAGTTTTGGAATTCACTTTTCATTCATACATGTACATGTATGTAAAATACTGGTACTGCTGTAGTAGTGAAGGAGGTGATCTGAAATACCAAGGTACACACATATTTTTTGGACCATGTGCTTGTAGGCTCACGATATACATTGTACAATTAGGAGGCAGAGAATTTGAGCTGAAATTATGTCAGGCACACTTTGGATGCTCAAAGTGCAGAGTTAGTTGCAAATATTTGATGAGGTAATTGCTGGTATAGAAGGCACTGTCTTATAATGTAGAACCCTACCATATTTGTAGGAGTGACCTTAATGTACCAGTACTTGTTTTGATGGACAGGAAATAGCTTTTTTAAGCGGATTGCCTGGTACTGTTAGGAGAGTAATGTGCAGGCATGTAGGACTATTGAGCACACTAGAGGCTTTGATATTATACAGCACACACTCTTTTAATATATTCATATTATCCAAATTAAGATTTCTTTCTGTACACTGAAGGTACCAGTCAAAAGTGTTAAAATCTTTTCAGTACAGTTTTGAAATGGAATATTCACAAGTGCTTTCGAGTGATCATTGTTTTTTTCTTGCATTCCATGCAACTCTGCTATATTGTTGAATTAGGGCAGGGAGGTGGGAAGACTCGTCCCACCTTCCTGATTAGGGTAACAGAAGAATAAAATCTCATAGAGGATACACCTATGCTTTTTACTGTCACACTTAAAGGGCTTGTATAGTTATGTTCGAGACCTTACTTCAGTTCTGTAACCCTTTTTTTTTTCCAAAAGGAATTCAAAGTTTATTTGAGGAAAATTGGTTTTGAAATCACTGAGATATCCAAAATAGAGCGGTCCTAATAAAAGGTGGGAGCCACCTTTTATTACATCACTTTGTTTTACTTTGTTCTTGGATGTCTTAGCCATTCCAAAACCAGTTTTCACCAAATAAGCTTTGAATCCCTCCTGGATTGGTATGCTCTGTACTATTTCATAAGTGGTTCCTTGATATGTAGCAAAAACTTTTAAAGCCCAATTCTCATCTCCACCAATACTATACCATCGGATGCGGTGAGACTATCGTCGTTGCTAAGCGATACATCTGAGATGCCGTGAGACTATTGTCTTTGCTAAGCGATAAGTCTGATGTGACGAGACTACAAACAGTTGCTGTAAGCGATATGTCTGATGCGGTGAGACTACGAACAGTCCACTTTTCGTAGTCTCGCTGCACCAGACATATCACTTAGCAAAGATGATACATTTTGTAGCTACATCCTCTACCTAGACCCTGTTATAGGCGAGGGTAGCAGTTGCAGCACAATACCTGTTGTATCTGACATTGGTGTCAGTGCACAATGGCTAACTAACATGCAGGCGTACAGTATGCTTTTTGCATTCATACAGCATGTAGCCTAGGAAACAAACAAAACAAAGCAAATGACACACAACAAAGTACCATTTGCCTTCAAGTGTGCACACTAATTCACCATTCAAATATTTCGGTTTAAACATTATTGAAAGGTAGAGACTTCATTCAATTTCTGTTTTGGATTATGTAGCTTTGATGCTTTTGTTCTGTGTGTGTGTTTGTGTAACATCAAGGAGCTCCTTGGTAACATGTTTGAATGTGTGTTTTTGCTGTAGTGCACCATGTAGGTCTTCAACAATTCTTACTTTGCTCTAACCCTATCCTGAGAAAATGCAAGGCAGCAACCAACTTTGTACAATGTATGTATGTGTGTGTTTGTGTGTGTATGTGTGTATGCTGTCTTCATAACTACCTGATACTGTAGGTGCTAATGTCTTCCTTTGCTATTTCCAGCAGTTTATAGGGTACCAGTAGACTTAATGTGTTTTTACACCTGCTGGCAGTATTGAAGAATAGGAAATTACATTCCTCCATCAGTTTGCAGTGTTCCACAGCTCAGTTTATTTTGTTCAGCAAAATACCAATTTGTGACCAGATGCTATTGATCTTTTTTTTTTTTAATATAAACCTGATAGATATAACATGTTTTTTCTTTGTGTACTGCATGCCGGTATGCCATATATTTAGTAAGTCTAATTTTTCATGAATCAGGACTTATTGACAATATTCAAGTTGTTAAATTCGTGACTGTGGAGTATACTACTGTATGGACAAATACATTGTATGTACGTGCACATCACATTCATATTGGAATCAGAGTTTATATTTTGTTCGGTGTGTACAGTAAAACCATCAAGTCCCAGAGGTATTTTGTGGCAAAAGCTGTCATGTTGTCCTCTTAATATCAAAGACTTTGAATTTTCACTGCATATAAGCTACTGCACCTGTATTTAATAGAGAATAGATAATGTAACCAGGGAGGTGTAAGAAAAGGAGAGACAACTCCTGCTCTCCTTTGAAGGATGCGTGGCACCGCCAAGAAGTTATGCGCTTAACTACAGGTGGAAATCAGGTGCTTTGACAAAAGAGAGCATCAATAATCGGGACTAGCGCTCTCACATCTAGAAATACTTGCCCCTACTGCATTTCGCTCTCTCTCTTTCAATGTGATGGCAACAATGAATTTGTGTACCTTGAATTGGAGCAGCGAATCAAAATGCAGTGTAAAACTGACAATTTTAACAGCAAATAGTTTAAAAGCACGCTGGAGCACGCTTTGGCGGAGTACTTTATTTGAAAGATCAAAATATCTCGGAATTAAAGGATAGAAAGCTAACATGCGGAAATGTGCGCATTATGGAAAAATATTAGGTTTTTAACAGGGCCTAATTTTCATTTCATTTCGATTTGCGCATTACGAAGAAACTAGAAATACATGTTTATAATATTGAATTCTTTCCTAAACTACTCTTAATCAATTCAAGTATTCGATTTAAAATTTTACGGGGAAATAAAGCTTGTAATTCAACGAAAGGTGAAATGCGTTTTTCGTCTCCAAACTTCGCCCTGCAAATAGAGCGGTGCAGAGCATGACTTCAAAGCGTATAGTGGAATGCTAGACATCCCATTGTAACGCTTTGAACCCAAACATGTGTTTGCATGAATTACGAGGGAGTTGTCTCTCCTTCTCTTACACCTCCCTGATGTAACTAAATTGAAATTATCATATCTGCACACACACACACACACACACACACACAATCTAAAATTTACAAAAATATGCCAATTTGAGAGAAAAACTACAAACTCCAATTTCTTAAATGCCTATTCAGGGATCAGTCATAAATTTTGTCATTATAAGCTTTTGAAAATTCTGCAGTTAAAATGAACAATTATATGGTTCAAATGATAGGGAAGATTTTGCTCTACGAGCATCTTATAAAATGCTAACGATGAATGGTAAAAAATATGATGAAAATATTCATTACAAAACATCATTGTTGGCCGATTGTTTTTACAATGTACTGTTTGTTCTGTGGCTATGGAGAAGGTTGGATGGAGGGCCTTTTCCCCTCATTTCTTTTATCTGTATGTTTGTTTATGTGTGTGCTTTGGTATTTGGTACATGAACTCATTTAAAAATCCATGTCAAGGTAAACTGTACCCACAATTGTGTAGGATTTCCTGATATCTCCCAGGCACCAGTAGTGTCTGTGGTTGCTTTGCGGGATTTCAGACTCAGAAAGTTAATTGACTGTAATCACGCTTCTGAAGCATAAACTCCTATTCATGTTCAAAGTATGCAAACCATTCAGACACTCAATGAGTCTCCTTGCTGACCGCCAATTTTCTGCAAAAGACATGTTATACAATAATTGCTGTGTCACAAAATTTGTGCTGTGTTGATAAGCATGCTACACGTGTACATGATATGCATGATATTGATTAGTATAGGCCTAACATGTACATTGTACGTATACTCTAAGTATGCATACTCTGGGATGTGGTGAGAGTGGAATGCAAGGTCCAGTTGAGCTTCACCTCAGCTCCATCTCATTTTTTTTTTTTTTTTTTTTTGTGTGTGTGTGTGTGAAACTGTACATTCACGGCCAACTCAATCTAACAAAATGTGATTGCAAGATATCTCGGGACAATGGTTAGTCAAACATGACTTGAGAAACGTACAATGAAAGAAACACACAATTTTAGTTTGCTTTTCAATAGATGTATGAAAACAACTTTATGTATGCACCTACAATGTATATGAAACAAGTGTCTTATCAAGCTACAACCCAGTTCCTTTTGTACAAAAGGGTGAATACTCTCATCTGCTCCTCAAGCCTGTAGTGACTGGGTCACCAGAATCTGGTCAGGACATGGACGGAGTAGACAGGTCAGGGGCATAAATTCCTCTTTAATGCAAGGGTCAGAAGGAGTTGACAGTGCTGCTAAGTACTCTAGCATGTGTATTGTGGCAGTTGAGTTCTATGAGAACTCACCCAGTACCTCCTTGGTTATAGTTAAACCATGGGCCCTAGGATCCATGGGGTTAATCAATGTTTAAGTGATTTCAAACAGTACGGTACTCTTTTTGTACACTCACTGAACAGAGTAGGATAATATATGATTTTTTTTTTCTCCATTTTTTCCCCATTTTTTTTTTTTTGTGTGTGTCATTTTTCAAAAATTGAAAAACCTCTTGATTTCATTTACAATTACAGCTTCTTCTCTGTCTTTTCAAATTTAGAGGAAATTGTGTGTCCTGCAATATACGTACGCTCAAATCAGAAGTCAGTAACATTCCAGATTTAAAAGAACATGTAGAGTGAAAATTTTAACAACCACATGAAAATAGGTAACATAGTACATGACCTTGGATTAGTTTCAGAGAACCAAAAGTCAGTTGATCATTAGAATAATCACTGCTACAAATTAATATATTATGAGTATACAGTACATTGTAGATTGTATATGTTCTGATAGAACATACATTAGGCCTATACACTGTATTTACATGAGGCAAGCATGGCTGTACTTTGATATATGGTATTGTAGGAATGTAAATCAATACTTTAGTTTGGTGGGTTGTTTCACTGAATACTATAGCTTGGGTTGTCAGTGCAATTTATTTGTGTGCCTGTTTTTCAGGTTTTGCTCACTGTAAGGCAATTGAGAGCAAAATTGATGGCCTCTTAGGTCTTGCATTGAACAGCTGCTGGATAATCAAGCAGGTTTTCATTGGTGGGGTTGATGCAGAATTACAGCATACTTAAGTAGCAGAAAGAAGAGTGCAGCCTTTGATCAGGGCAAAGTTACATCATATACCTCATTAGACAAAGTGTGTAGCTCTTAACTGATCCATATATTCATTTGTCTGACTTTGCTTTAATGTCTATTGTTAGGGTACGTTTCTCTCTTAAAATGCTAGGCAATTTTACAATGGTGTGATTTGTATTAAGAAAGAGTCTGTGTACAGTATTTGTTTTTGTTTACTAGAGTTCTGGCAGTGGTTAGTGTCCTCGGAGTAAAGGCTTATGAGAATGCCAACAATGTGAACCATCTAGTGCATGGCACAATCGCAATTTCTGTGGTGTACAAACAAATAAATCATGGAAAGAATGCTATGCCCATGTGCTGGCTATTCCTTTTCGTATCTCTGACCACGTTTACAGTGCGGGGCCGAGCTCGGCCGCGGCCGAGCCCAGCCTCAATTGCGAGGCCGGGCCGCGCAATTTTGTCCGTTTACACTGCCGGGCTCGGCCGTGCTTTTGATTCAAACCTTTCAATATTTTGTCGTAGTGGCGCTCTGCTTGTAAACAAATGCAATTTGGTATTGTCTGGTTTTCTGACCCTTTGCCAAATGAATTCCGTGGCGACGAAGTCGCCGTTCGGGCAAAGGCCTTTGCCGAAGGAAAAAATCCTTTGGAAGGACAAAACCACCTTAAACTATACTAGTTTTCGACGTTGAGGGGGTTAATATCCTGATCAGCGAA
Source organism: Diadema setosum (assembly GCF_964275005.1). Lineage (NCBI taxonomy): Eukaryota > Metazoa > Echinodermata > Echinoidea > Diadematoida > Diadematidae > Diadema > Diadema setosum. The sequence goes on along the minus strand of NC_092702.1, from coordinate 24,630,105 downwards.
AGATACAGGCAGAGGGTTTGGAAGCCAGACTAAAACTGGCCGCGCAATTGGCCGCGCATTTGGCCCAGTTTGTGTTTACACCAAGAAAAGGCCAGGCTCGGCCGCGGCTCGGCCACGGCCAAGACCACCTCCAGAGCGAGGCCAAATGCGAGGCCAATTTTGGCCTCGCATTTGGCCTTTTGCGCATTTACACTGTAAACGGGGTCTTAGTGGCCCCTGGTATCACAGATCTCACTCTACTACTTTGTTGGACCGAGTAAAAAACAACAAACAAAGCAAAACTTTACCTCTCGACGTAACCTTTTCTTGAAAAAAAAAAAATTAAGAATGTTACTATAAAAAAAACGTGTTGTGATTCTGCTTAGTTATAGTTCCTCTTGTTTGTGCTTTTTCCCAACAGCCATGCCATGGTGCGGTGTTGACATTGGGGGAACATTAGTGAAGCTGGTCTACTTTGAGCCTACAGACATTGAAAATGCAGACACAAAGGACGCCAGCGTAGAGCCTGGTACTCTGGAGAAAATCCAACGCTACCTCACATCCACCGTGGCCTATGGCGAGACGGGCGTCCGCGATGCTCACCTCCAGATTGAAAACGTGACAGTTTTGGGGCACAGCGGGACGATACACTTCATACGCTTTCCAACCTACAACATGTCTCAATTCCTAGAGTTGGTCCAAGACAAGAATCTTTCCAGCGTTTCCAATAGACTCCATGCTACCGGAGGCGGAGCTTACAAATTTGAACATGACATTCTTGAGGTAATGCACAAATTGATTTCTGTTGTAGTTGTTGTTCCAGTTCTTATATTTTGTTTTGTTTTATATATGTGCTTGTCATTTAAAAAATATTGGCCTTCCAGCATCCAGAGCTTTGATTGCCGAGATGCATTAGGGAAGTCCAATGTATTTAATATATTAGCTTTTAGCTCTCAGGATCCAGTTATGTTTCATAGAATAAATCCCATGGTGTTAAACTGAATTATGGAGTTTATGGCTGGTGGATTTCTTACATTTCTCGCAACTACAGGTAGGTACATTGAGAAAAAAGCTTTGTAATTTCTGGTATTTAAAGCCATTATTGTTTTTCGGTAGTGGTCATCTGTTTGAAGTAAAGTCATCAAAGTTTGTCATGGGTGGAGTGACTTGTAGATCATTTTAGATTTCTAATTTGCTGAGTGCCATGCAAAGTAGAAATGTTCCACATCATGGGTCCTGTGTGAATGAGCCTCTCCTTGTCCTCTCTTGCAGGAAGAAAAATTATAATATTTGTATCGTAAATTTACAGAAATATTGACCTTCTTGGAGCCTTTGTAGTCCCATGATTTTCTTTTGTCACGCCCTGTTTGTGCACTCCTAAAAAAAAAAATGATTGGGTTATTTTCATCTTTTTGATCCATGGGGAGATTCCAACCAAACTTGGATGAGAATCATCCTCTTGTAAATGGAGCGTTCTTCACAGAAACTTGTTCCTGGAGAGTTGTTCTCAGGGGTGGTCTCGCTTTACTCAAAAGAAAGTTTAAAAGTGGGATGTGTGATGGTACCAGAGACAAAGCTTACATTTTCAGCTTTTGAACAACTTTTAGGAAATATTCAGACATGGCAAATTCACCATTCAGAGCTCAGCCATGCATGATGCTTTGTGCTGTATTGTAGAGCAGAGTTCAACTTGATTGGGTGCATCAGCTAAATAGATGTACAGTGTGTATACAAGTACATGTAGGTCAGGGCTCACTTGACAGTGTCTGGGGAATTTAAGACAGAATTTTGTTTGAAATGGTCACACTTTAGTACACAGCAGGAGTGTGAGCAATGCGTAGCAGTTTAAGCCTTCAGTTGTTGCACTGCAATCGGAAAAGGAATGCATCCACATTTTGGGGCCTTTTTTATTCACGTGGCATTTTGTCCAGTGAACAGTGGTGGCATGTAATGATGTCCAATAAATTGTTGGCAGTACCACGGGAGAAAATGTATGTCCTCCAGAGTTAATGAAACAACAACAACAAAATCAAACTCATGTAGGCCTCTAATTGATGTAATTAAACATACACGCACAATGTACGTGGATCTGATTGGCTCCTGGTGTTGGATGTTGTCGTCTGTATTGTGTGTGTGTGTGTGTGTGTGTGGTTGCTTGAGTTTTCAAAATCTAATTAAGGAAATCTGGTGAATGAATTTGGCAGTTGGATACTTATGAGATGTGATGTGCATGCCTATACACTGAAGGTGACTGTTTAAAGAGCAACAGAGTTAAAAAGAAATGTGTGAAATCATGTTCCGCTGTCATGGTTGAGAACACCCCTGGAGGGGTGCAGTATTTTTTTTTTTTTAATTGTGTGCATTGTGGGCAGGCTGACAGAGACCTTCAGTGAATGCGAACCAATAACAGAGCCATGCAGACATGTCATGCTCTGTGCATGTACAAACAATTGTTTGAATGGAAGCTGGCATTGCGTTTGTTTGGTGTGATCTTTGTGCATTAGCTTTTTACAAGGCTGCGTGATTGTTCCCGTTTTTTCTGATGAGTTCACGCAAATATGTGTCACTGTTTGAGCACTTCTCTCTGATAAAGGGCAGGAAGAGAAGTGTTGGCAGTGTAGACAACATTGCCACTCATCACAGTCTGATATTTCTTTTTTTTTTTTTAACTTGCTGTATAGCCTGTGTTGAAACTTTGTTCCCCATATATACCGGATATCGTCCCTTGCAAACATAAGCAGAATGGAAAAAAATAAAGAGATGAGAGTATGATATGATGAGCACCTTTTTGTCGTGTCAACCACTTCATGTTAAAAATTCTGATGTGGTTCATTGCAGGGGTTCATTGTATCAATCCATATTTTGTGCATATCTGTTGTGTGTTTTTAAAAAAGTGTCAAATTAGTGCTGACACAAGAAAGTGACACACTGTGCAGAAATCCACTTCAAGTTCAAGTCAATCATTCTGCATTGGCAAAGGCCATATCTCCCCGCAAAGCTTTGCTCTTTGTTAATTCAAGCAATCCTGTGCTCGAACATCTAAGAGATTGTTCCAGATGAAATTTTCATACCAAAAATATAGATGGGAGCAAGATCATGTGTGCACTGTGAAAATTGAGCAACAAATGTTTATACTCCAAAATTCACTAGCTAACCAATAAAAAGATTTTTTAATGTTTTAGCAGTGTGATTACATTTTTTAGTGAGTGCATTATTGTGAACATCTGTGTGTTGTCACTTCTGTAATTGTGAGGAGTGAGTCAGTGGCTGTATATCATATGCTGGCCCCTTATGTCAGGAAGGTCAATGGTAACTGCACTAGTTTCTCCATCTCCAGAAAATTGTCAGAGCTGTCCCTTTTGTTGTGATACAGTTAATGTTTTGAACAAGGGTTCGTTCATGACTATGTAACAAGCCTTACACATTTAGGTATCAATGCTGTGACAGAAGCTTGTATTTCAAATTTTGATGAAAATCGCTTTCTTTGATTAATTGTCAGATTATCAGTCAAGTGATGTCCTCTCCAAACCCTAGCTGTCTTACCTCCAAAACAAAGCCACCATGGCATGCCAAAGGAAATGCAATCCCATTTGTTATAGTGCTTTTGCTGCCATGTTTTTTTTTTTTCATTCTCTCCTGCATATTTGACATGTTTGAGGTACAAGGTTTTGTCGCCCCAGCAGCGATATGTTTCCTTCTCACAGGGTCTGTATATTTATGAGGTCAGATCTCAGAAAGACATCTGGTAATTAGAGGCATGTGAGGAACAGGTATATCACTTTGTAATCGAATTAATGGTGTCCTAATGCCTCCTGTTGGCCTGCTGAGGCAATTCCTGGTTCCCCTGGTGCCCTGACCAAAGGAAGTCTGTGAAATGAAACAGCAGACTGTGTGAAGCTATCTCTGGCAGATTTCACTGACACTGTAAACCTTTTGAGTTCATACATGCAATGTTGAGAATTACTAGTAGGTCAGAAACTCAGAGATCTCTTGAATGTCAATCCTTTCATTTAAAGTGTTACTTTTTTATAGCACATACATGTATTAGGTGATGGCTGGAATGTGGTAATGAATATACCTTCCCTCTTTTGGAATTAGGGAGCCTTGGTTTGCCTGGGGAAAAAAAAGAAAGGTTTCAAAGATTCTTTTTTTTTTGGGGGGGGGTGTTTGTCTTGCCTATTTCATTGCTGTTTAAAAGAAGGCAGTCCATAATTCTGGAGGCAGCATTGCAATAAATGACACTGCAGCCAATATTTTGATTTGACAAATGAATGGCATGACTCATTACTGGCTCCTGATATCCTTGTAGGGGCCAAAGTTTCATTGAGCTCTTATAGACAATTAGGAGTGGAATGAGAAGGATGAGAGTTAATCCAATGTTAGCAAGAATACCATGCCACATCACAGTGTAATTGTTTTTGTTTTTTTTTCATTCATTGTTTCAGACTGTCAACATGCAGCTCATGAAAGCAGACGAGTTCAAGTGTCTTATACGAGGGATTCACTTTGTGGACAGGCTGCTACCCAATGAGTGTTATTACTGGAACAAGCCAGATCCCCTGGACAATGAGGCCAGTGAGAAGCTGCCTTTTGACTTCAAGGACCCTTACCCCTACCTCGTGGTCAACGTCGGCTCTGGTGTCAGCATGCTAGCTGTACGATCACACAACGATTTCCACAGAGTCACTGGGACAAGGTATGCGGGTGGTAGATCAATTCTGGGGCAAGAAAAAGTACTGTTTGTCTTTACGCCAAAGAAGTGAGCTTGCATTAGTGTTCTTGATATGAAAGGCAGTAAAAGGTAACAGAGAATGCTACCCTTTGGTATCTAGTGTGTTGCACTGCTGAATATTCTGTGTATCTTTACTGAATTTATAAATGAACAAGTATAAAGTACAATCATCAGAAACAAGTGGATTTATGGCTGTAAGACACATGAATTTATCAATAATTTCAAATACTGATGTGTGAACACAGATATACAGATTTGTACACTAAAATAAACTCATCTACCATTGCAGAGCTGTAGGATCCAGAAATCGGAGACAATTTATCAAGACAGTATAGATTTGATCTGTCTTTAAGTCAAGAGATACTGGTGTAATGATTCATGGTTTCCTTTGTCCCCCTTCAGTCTTGGTGGAGGGACATTCCTTGGCCTGTGCTGCCTACTGACCGGCTGTGAGACCTTTGAAGAAGCCTTGGACATGGCGTCCAAGGGCGACAACACTAAGGCGGACAAACTGGTCAGGGACATCTATGGTGGGGACTACGCCCTCTTTGGTCTGCCTGGTTCCACAATTGCCAGCAGGTTAGGGCAATTTGTTCTGCTTTATTTTACTCTTTTTATTCTTTGTTTATCCCCCCACCCCTCCCCCCCAACAATATCAATTACTGTTAGGCATACCTAACACTGAGATATATCCATGTAGATCACAGGGCTATCAAATGGTATATTTCTTCTTCATCCACATTGAGAAAATATGGTGTGGGAATTAAAAATGTGTGTTCTAAAATTTAATGGAATGTTATCAAAATCTGAAATTTCATCATTATATATATATATATATATATATAAATATATAAAGGTAATATATATAAAGGTAATATATAGAGGTTAGTAGACGGGAGGTTAAGGGATGTGGACAAACACAGTTGTGTTTTGGTCTTAAAGTTGATGATTCCACAGCCTGTGAATCAGGACCATAAGTGGTGGAACCACAGAAGCTAAACAAAATGACAACAAGATGCTCCCTAGTAGTAACAGAAGTTTAAAAAAAAAAAAAAATCTTTGTAAGTCCTTTGTTTTAAAGTTGAGAATCATGCCATGATGTACAAATCTCAATGGGTGCTTCCATGTGGTTCTAAAAGTAGCAACAATGCATTTACTGGTACATTAGAGTGCAAGTTGATTGAATTAATAAGGTATGATTTGGTCACGCCTACCTGAGGTCTGATAGAGGAAATTTTGTGATTGCTCATTTAGTTATAAATTGAATAAAGACTTGGAACTGCAATTATGCTTTCAATTGCCACAATCTTTTTAGAATGTGTGTTATCTGCCAAAAACTTCAGTGAATGTGTTGTGAATGTATCAAGAAAACGTTAACTAGAAATGCAAGCTAAGAAATATTTGTACATGTTTATTTGTAGATAGTGACTGATGTCAAGTTTTCTCATGTACTATCTTCCTTGTTTCTTTCTCCAGCTTTGGCAACATGCACATCAAGGAAAAGAGGGAGGAAGCCAGCAAGTGTGACTTAGCGCGGGCAACTCTTGTAACCATCACAAATAACATTGGCTCCATAGCCATGATGGCTGCCATGAGAGAGGTTAGATCATTATCTAGTTCATTGAGAAAGTCTGTGTCTGGCATGTGTGTTTGTGCGTCTTTACACAGGCTACTTCATGGAATACAGCACCATGGATGGCTGTATTCCGTCAGTCTTTCAGGGTACACAGAAAAGGACCAGCAAACACAGGCTGCGTTTATCTAAAAAATTTCTGAGGCAGAATCACAATCCTAAACGCGTTTGAGGCATTTCCAGGGGTTAGATAAACGCAACCGTGTTTTCAAATGCGTTTAGAAACGCCGTTTTGAAACGCCTTTCAAAGGGTGTTTTGAAACACGTTTGAGACCACGATCGCCGTTCTGTGAGTAGATAAACGCAATGCAGTTTTGAAACGCGTTTATATCTCAAGGTCAAATTTCAGATGTTTCCGGTTGTGTTCTCTGCCTATTATTTGTGTGTGACTGATGAGGCTTGTTTGGTGGTTTGCAGTTGACCTTTGCTTCCCGGGTCAAACGGCGCAAAGCAGCTGCGCAGTGACACCACGTGAATCGCGATTGTATGATGGTTAGATAAACGCGGCACCCGGAGAATCGCGTTTCAAACCACGCTTGCAAACACCATTCCAAACGCATTTAGAAATGTGATTCTCTCTCTCAAGTTCGATAAACACAGACACATATTGACTCCACAGATCAGTGTCTGTAAGCTTGTGTGTGGACTGTGCATGTTTCTCTGAATATGAAAGAAGCTTGAATTGAAGCTCCTTGGTATATATGTGTGTGTATGTGTTACTATACTGGTAGTGATTACACCTTTTTTTCAGCTGTTTTGTATTACTGATGTTAGCAGTTGGATCGTGAGTTTTGCAAGGATGTCACCTGAACTTTTCTTGTAAGAGATTACAATATCATTGTAAATGTGCAATACCTTGTCTGATATATTTGAAGAAACTATTTCAGAGTGAAAATGAAGTAATACAGTATAAGATGCATATTTTTGTTTGCATGATTCGCAGGGCATAGAGAGGATAGTGTTTGCAGGAAACTTCCTCAGGACCAACTCCATTGCTCAGAAGATGCTGGCGTATGCCATGCAGTACTGGTCCAAAGGAACAATGAAGGCCCTCTTCCTTCAGCACGAGGTAGGTAGCATTCACTTTCACTTTCACCTCTTGAGCCCCATGGCAAGCCGCTGCTTTTCGGAGCTGGGTGTGCCATGCACTATAGGGCTCACACGGGCAAATAATTCCCCATAGAGACGTGTGTTAAAATTCAAATTTCAAAAAATTCTGTAAAATAGCTGGGAGAAATGAGGTGTTTCATCTTCACTAACCTGAATGAGTGAGATATACCCTTTCATCCATTAAATTTCCAGGGTGGGTTCTTCTGCTCTAATTCTGTCCAAGGGTCCGCAAAGCCAGACTACGAGTTCTTGTCACTCAAAAAATCACCTATTTTCCATACACGTACCCAATGAAATATAGTCCCCTAAAATTCCATCAGAGAAGCTTTCATCTTCCAACCAAAATGCAGTTTATAGAGGAATTCATACTCAATGTCTACAGCTATTCAGTTTTTTGCCAAACTACATCATTGATTTTTAATTAATTTTTTTCTTCATTTATTTTGGTATCTTTGGTACGAATTTGTGAAGGGGTCTGGGACAGTCCATTTTATTTATAGGTGTGAGCCCTGTACATGTAGGGTATTACAATTTGTCGGCATTAACCCTAATCCCACCGGGTTTTTTGAGGGACTTGAAACCACCGGGGGGGCCTTTTTGGCCCCCCTTCAGATCTCGGTCGCGGATCGCGTGATCCTCGCGAAAATTTGCACTAAGGTAGAGGCTAATGTATTCTACAAGACTGTATAGTTAGATCTTTCAAATGTAATCTATGTATTTTATATTAATTTATGCTAATTTATGCAAACATTTTTTTTTCCTTTGAATAAAAAAAAACCCTCAAAGACTTCTAATTTATGGTGAACATATTCTTTTCAATATCCTCAACAATAATATGGAAGCAAAAATTCGGCTTCATAATTATTTCTTATGTATTTCACTGTTTTTTTACTTTTTGTTTTTGTTGTTTTTTTCATTAAAATTTGTCACAGAAACTTTTTAAAGCCTAATCAGGCTAAAATGAATTATTATCAGCCATTGAAAGTAAAAATATTTATTTTTATATGAATTAATTGCAAAAACACAATTTACATTGGATTTGTACACAAAATCATGTTTTTGAGGAATTTTTGGGTCGGCGAATTTTTTTCAAAGGGGTGTGGCTTCAAAACGGTATACCCGGTAGCGACAAATTTGGTCTCAAAAGTTGCGCGATACTTGAAAGAAAAAAGTCATAAAATGTCGCGGCGAGAGCATCACGCGGTTGCGGAATAATCACGCGAAACGTTGAGGGGGGGCCATTTTGGCCCCCCCCCCCCCCCCCCCCCCCCCCCCCGGTGGGAGTAGGGTTAACAGGCTAACGGGACACACCCAGACATTTTTTTTACAGTATCCAGAAAACAAAATCTGCCTGATAAATCTATGGGTATTTGAAAGGGGGGAAGGGCACCAGTTTTTCATCATGTTGTATACTGCTGTGGCTGCGTCTTAAGTCCTGAAATTGGGCCCAGTGGAGTTAAGGAAATCCTGATATGCCTGTATCCTGAGAATACAGTTAAAGTGGAAGTTTTTATGCATTTCACATTGCCAGAAACTAGTGCGAAAATGAAATAATGCAAATATTTTTGCTTGCTAAATGTAGCAATTTATGTCTTCATCCACGGAATTAAAAACATGCAAAACTCATCTCACCCAGCCAAGCTCAAAAAAATTACTTGACCGAAAATTCCCACTTTTCAAGTGTGGTATTAGATTGGATTTGTTTGGTGGTTTTACCTGTTTGTATTTTTTTAATGCATATGAGAGATTGTTGTAGTAGGTTTCTTGTGCATTTCTCCAGTGATGCTTATTTTGGTGCCACAAATGTCATTACAACTATGCATCAAAGATTGTGTGGTTCTGCTTCACAAAGTGCTCCATGCTTTTCAGTTTGCCCCTCCTTGTCCTGTGTCGTCAATGTGAATAAAGATTTTTACATACTCAGTGATGAATGATGTCTGTGTTTGTGTCTAGGGATACTTTGGAGCAGTCGGTGCATTCCTGGAGAACATCGGCTACGTCGGAGACAGGAGCCCCAGTCCCGACATGGAGCGAAAGCAGAGCACGCCAAAAAGAGTCCCGACCCACTCGCCGGCCAACACTGCCACCACCTCTTCCACAAGCTCATCGACGTCCCCCGGCAGCAAGGGGCAACGTGCGAATGATAGCATGGGCAATCTCATAGAGAGCAGCTCGGGGGAGGACCTCTCGCTTTGACCTGCCCACTCCGTAGAGGCACCTGTCATCCATCCTTCTATCAGGAATCCTGCCAATGCTGCATCCGTGGCCCCTCCGGTCGAGATGTCATCGGAGAACTTTGGGCCATTCACTCATTTTTCAGCAGTGAACCCTGGGGCTACTGGTAGTTACGTCTTAGTTTTTCACAGAAAGATTCATGTGGGTGGGGAATGTAGTAGGGGAAATAAGGGTGGGTAGAGGGTTCGAGGTGGTACGAGTCTGGGAAGAGACGATGAGTCAAAAATGCAGGGCATGTCAAGTGGGTGAGTCTCAAAAGATTATGCAATTATTGCATATTATCCATTGTTTTGACACAGTGAATGCCGCTTGGGTCTGTTTTTATGACACTGGAAAGGTATGATTAACATAAAAGAGAATTACTATTTAAGAGAACCACTTCCTTCAATTTCCATGAAGCTTTCATACCAATTCGAACATCTTTTCATTTCTTCTCTCCCTTTGTATCGTTGTGGTCTTCTGCCTTTCATCCTATTTTTGGATTCCTTTTTCCCCCCTTATCTGCCATGCTATATCATCTTGCACATTTCAAGTCACTTTGTCAAGCGTGTCAGTCAGTGCTTAAAGTGTGTTCCACACCATGCTCAAGTTGATTGTAATCAAGTAAGAAGAGATGAACAGAATGGTAATGACTGCATCAAATCAGGTGGGGAGGGTTGTGGATTTGTGAAGATTCACATGGGTTTCCATCCAAGATTGTCATATGTGGCAACCACATATTTCCCTAGCTAGCTGAGGAGATGCTGCCATTAGCTCTAAACTCTACTTAAAATTCATCTTGAATGTGGAATAGACTTTCATGCAAGTGCTGTGTGCGATTTCTGCAGTTCTGTCTTCCAAGCACTAGTTAGCTAAAGTAGACTGGATGTATAGTGGCACTTGAAAGGGGCACTTCCTCTAATAGCGCCAATCGCTTGATTTGTTTCATCCCGAACACCTGTTGGATTTTTCTCGCCAGTATTTTCATGAAGCTATCACCCAGAAATGGTAGCAAGGTGGAGAAAGCTAGTGGTGCTCACACTGTCTCGTTGCCATAGTGACAAGTGCAGGATACTTGATACATTAACTACCCAAGAGTGTATTTCTTTCTCTCTTTGTTTAGATTTTGGAGGAATAAGTACCCGATGAAGATATGGTGCAATGTTTGAGTGTACAGCTCTTCCACCTTAAAGTAACTGTTTCCCTTTTTTTTTCTTGAGAAGCACTCGCTTTTGACAACTTTCTAGTGGTATAAATGATTATGCAGCGCCGTCGGATTTGCACAATTTTAGCAGAATAAGCAATGTGGTGTTTGGAGGATTAATTCTGTCGTCATTCCACTGGCATAAAGTGATCTTAAACTCAGGGGTTCGTTTCTGCAGTGGTCATCATTGAGGAAGGTCATTAAAGGCAAACTGACCATTTGAGGTGTCCTTGACCATCACCGTATTATCTACTGCACAAGATGTTATTGAAGGACCAACTCAGGTGTATGATGTGAGGTAAATCAGGGAAAGGGGGGGGGGGGAGGGAAGGTTTATATGATGATTTGGGACAAATCTATTTTCCTTCAGGATTCATTCAACTGTTGGTGTCAAACAATGAGGTAGCATCTATCTTTTCTTTCCGTGCATGTCTTGAGATAGGACCAATACATTGCACCACACCACTAGGCACATGCATCTATCTACCTACATGCATACATCTCCCCATGTGTGTAATATTGATATTTGGCATGGCTTTTGCCACAACTGTTGTTGCTGCCTCCTTCATATGGTATGTGTCTCATCACTCAAAGAAAGTTTCAGCAAGTATGGATATGTTTGACACCTGTTTTTTAAGTTGTCAATTCTGCTGTATCTCTTCATGATCTTATCAGAAGGGCCTATGGCACATAATGCCTGCATTGCCTGTAGTTGTTTCATCTTGAAGTAGAGGCTATCAAAGCAGATAAAAAGATAATCTTGTAGATGTTTAATATAATACACATTAGTTATTGTTTTTTTTAATGTCTTCTTCTTCATGAATGGGATGTTATTTGATGTTTTCTTGTATTGTTACAAAAAGAAGTTGGGAAAGATATTGGTTATCATGGAGAATACCCTTTGATGTGCTTGTCGGCACTGATTTTCCTCTGCGTATTCATATTGTCATATTTGATGGTAGCCACAGTTTGTTTCATCATGATTTTCATTCAGAGTTCTGGAAAAGTTTGGCCTCCCCTTTTTTAGGAGTATACCGAGAGACTCTCAGCATTCTGAAAAGCTGAAATATTGATTGGCAAATCTTGCACTTGTCACCTAACATGTTGATGGCCATTTGTGTCAATTGTTTTCCTTTCTATAGAGTACCAAAGTGATGATGTCACAGTCTTTTGGTATAGCTTGGGTTGGATCTCAGTGTGAGCATGGTTAGCAACAGTCGTGTTCACAGATGGGGCCAGCTGATGCTATTTAGAACCAGTTTCCGTGGTGATGAATGGCTGCGACATCATACTTTGGTATTCTATAGTGGAAAAAAAGACCATGTCTCCTGAAACACAAAATGACGACTGTATCCTTTTTTAGAACTCTCGTTTAGATTCCTCACTACCAAAAGTGCAAGAATCTCTTCCCTATCCGTAATGATGCCTTATTTGAGGTCATTTTATTTATTTATTCTTGCTGTAATTATATCCATACTGCTTTTATTTTTCTTTGTTTGCATGGAGCTGTCATTTTTAAGAGTAGGTTATCCCAGTTCTAATTCTGTTTGTCTTCTAAGTTCTTGTAATTGTGATGTGAACAAGACCATGATGACGATACACACTTTGTTACTTTTTCAAGTGATTAGCACACAGAGGGAAGAGATAATCAAGTATGACTATGAGCTTTTGGTGTAATGTAGCCTTTCAAAGATTTTATTGGAAGAAAACAAATTTGGAAATAGATATGCCCTTTACAGAAGGATCATTTACGCAAGTCATGTGACTTTTTTTCATGTCAATTATGTTTTTAATTTGTTGTTTCTGTTGTTTTTAACCTCAGAAGGGATTTGGTATTGATTTGTACTGTATAGATTGTAACATTTAAATCCATAAATATATTGCTAAATTAATATTAAGCATGTACACAGATTAAAAAAAAAATGGTGTTATACACATTTTGTTTTATGTTGCTGAGAGCACTAAACATACAGGATTTCTTAGAAAGCATGGACTTATTGTGTTCACTATTGTCCAGTCGTGTAAGTGTCGGTCTACATTTTTATGCCTCCGCCACGAAGTGGTGCCGGAGGCATTATGTTTTCGGGTTGTCCGTCCGTCCGTCCGTCCGTCCGTCCTTCCGTCCGTCCGTAATGAATTTTGTGGACAAGGTAACTATCGAAACCTGTTGAGGTATCCTAATGAAACTTGGCATGTATGTGTATTAGGGGGTGAAGTTGTGCCTATCAACTTTTGGGTGCACATGCTCAAGGTCAAAGGTCAAAAGGTCAAGGTCAAATACATAAAATTTCACTATTTCCACCATATCTATTGAATGCCTGAAGATATTTTCTTGAAACTTAGTGTATACATGTATTACCCAATTAAGATTCTCTGGTGAATGTTTGGGTCATGAGGTCAAAGGTCAAAGGTCAAAAGGTCAGGGTCAAATACATAAAATTTCACTATTTCCACCATATCTATTGAATGCCTGAAGATATTTTCTTGAAACTTAGTGTATACATGTATTACTCAATTAAGATTCTCTGGTGAAAGTTTGGGTCATGAGGTCAAAGGTCAAAGGTTAAAAGGTTAAGTAAAAATGTTAAAACTTCTTTTTTTTCTCCGTACCTTGGAAAATTGTTCAAGGTATCTTCATGGAACATTGTATATACATGTACTGACTGGAAGTGATTATCTAGAGAATGTAGGGTTCATGGGGTCAAAGGTCAGGGGTCAAAGGTCAAGTGCAAGACTTCAAAATTTTACTATTACCCTCATATTTATGCAATGCCAGCAGGGTTATTTTTTTACACTTGGTGTATGCGTGTGTAACGTAATAGAAATTCTCTGGAAAGTTTTTTTTTTTCTCTTTTTGCCTCAAAGGTCAAAAGATCAAAAATCAAGTGAAAGTGCTGAACTAACTTTTTCCTCCATATCTCGGAAGTGGCTCAAGTTACCTTGAAACTTAGTACATATTATGCATGTTCTACCTGAAAGTAATTATCTTATGAATTTTAGGGTCAAGGGCCAGATGAAAATGGTACCAATTTACTATTCAATTCAGAAATTGCACTTTTTCTCCACACCTGTACCTTGAAAATTACTGAATGCCTAAATGTATGAATGGGTCAAAGTCAAGATAAAGTCCTTAAATCCCTAGATACATGCTCTCTTATTCATCCAATTAAACCTACGTCAAGGAAGGTGAACATTCAACACATTTGTGACAAACTTGTCATTCCAATATTTTGCCAATTTTGTGAAAATGTAATCACACAGTGTCCACATGTACTATCTAGACCTATTGGGAAAATCATGCATTATGGCGGAGGCATACCAGTCGCCAAAGCGACATTTCTAGTTTACTAAAAAAATAGGAGTGCAGTAGTAACCCACTCACGAGAGCTGTAAACTGTGTGTCAGCAAAAATGTGACAATTTTTGTTTTTGTGGGACAGGCTTCAGCAATGCCTCAAAGCATCTTGTAGATGTTGAGTGGCCGTGGAAAAAAAAAAAAGATCTTGATTGCATGGTTATTGCTCTATTTGGGGCATGTTGCCTTGCACATATTAGAGGCCTATGTTTTTCGCAATATTGTACTTTTTCCCATTGTCAATTAGAGCAATATAGTAAAAATAACAATCAGATTTTTTGATGACTGTCAAATTTTCTGGGACACCAGAAGAAAATAGTGCCCTCAATGGGGATTACATCGCACTCATCATTTATGTATATAATGCCATATGTCAGGCAGCTGTGACAATAAATATTGCACTTATAGCCATCCATTGTTCTATCAAGTTAGCTATCAGTAAATAGAATGGTTTTATAGAGCATTTAGATCAGGATATGCAAAGGAGGGATTTATCACCCGTGATATTTACCATCTCTAAGATACAAGCAAAGAACATTCTGCCTCAAATCAGTACCTGTTCAAAAGTTATCTCCTACTCCGAGTCAGTAGTTAGTCTAGGGTTGACCAAAAACTGAGAAGCTCTCTGTTGGTATTTTTTTAATTGTTTTATGCTGCAAGCATCGACCAGGAAAAGGGTAGCGTCCCCAAGCTGCACTAGCAGGAAATTTAGAGGTTTTAAATGTCGCCATCAAAAAGTGCAAAATAACTCCAAAATGTTTGAGCACACATATACTTTCATTGTTCATTAATACCTGCATTGGCCCAAGAACATATAGTGCAATACCGGAATCAAAATTTGCCATTCATGTACTTATACGCACAAATTGTTCTGACTATTGTAGATTGTGCAGTATCCCTCGGAGTGAACCTTCACTCCAAAAACATGCCCCAAAATGTCAAATCTTGTGATCAGTTGTAGCTAATCAATATGTGACACTGCACCTCAAAACAAACAAAAAGTCGCCAGACATGAATTTTTAGTTAAGACCATATTCTGAAAGAGCAGACTTTAAGCTTTAAAATGATGTATAACTCAAATCAAATGGACTCTCCTAACCTATCTAAATATTGGAAAAAAAGCACAAACTCAGGAAAAGTGTGAACCGAGAAAAGAGGCTCTGAAGTACAGTGTCTATTCAAGCGCTTAATCTTTACCAAACCGTGCTGGCTGTGCAATGAATGGGACAAAAAACAGGAAGTAAACCGCCAGAGTAACAACAATGAAGGGATTATCAGATTAAACTGAAATTAAGCATGCCTAATTAACTCATTCTGTCCATAATCAATGCCAACTTTCAAAGCAGTAGCACTGTCCTTTTAAACGTTATTAGAGTTGAAGGTGAAGAGTGTGGACAAGGTTTTTCAGAAATGAAAAAGGGATTCTAAAGACAGACCTAATCACACTATTCTACAAAAAATGTTCGAGATAAACTGCTAAAAAAACACACTTTCCTGCCCATTTTATGATCCCAAATTTAAGCATAATGTAAAAGAAGACCCGCTCTTTCAGAAAATATGAAAAAGTCAAGTTCGGCTAGGTTTACCCATTTCACTTATTTTCAGTCCTCACGCAAAATCAGTGTGTGCGACTTTATGTTCGTTTTGAGGTGCACGGTCACATATTGTGTACCAGACTTGCCCATTCCATGTTAATGAGTATTTTCAGTCCCCCCACAGAGTGGTTGTGATAGAGCAAACAGGGGATGGAAGTTCTACCATGAGCTCTTTGGCTGGAGAAAGATAGGAGAGAGCAAAATATGACAAGGGGAGACAGCCAGCCCATTTATGACCAGAAATGTACCTTTCACAGGGGTTGTGAATGGTTTTTATGTATATATAAGCTCTATATTTGATAGCAATATTTATGTTTTTGTCATACATTTGTGAAAGTGTATTGCCCAATTTCCCCTTGATAGGCGAGCACTGGAAACTGCCTACTTAGAGACATTCATCGTCATACTGCAGAATCGGAAAAGCTGCTTGCAGTATCCATGCTATTCGCAGGAATCCAATTTGTGTGTGTACTACATTTCTAACAGTGGGTGTATGAACAAGACTTAAGAGATCTATTTGTATATTGTTGGAATATATCTAGTAGTGCTTTATTGAAGCAAATAAGAGTCATTTTTGTTTTTTTACTCCATATTTAGAGATGAGCAGGGTCATCCATCCATGTTGTATTTTACATTTGAATTATGTACTAAGACTTATTCATTATTACTTCTCATATTACTTTGTATGATTTAATGAAGTTTTGCTATTGAAATGAAATCTATAGCTCTAGCATGCATGTAGATGACCAGTACAAGTATTTTCTTGTAGAAATGAAAAAAACAAAGACTTGTTTACACAACTCTCTTGTTACTTCAGTTCTGAAATCAAAGTGGATATTTCAGTTTGAAGCGTTTCTTGGAATATAGCAAATAAGAGTGAGTGTGAGCCTCTGACACATTTTTATATAACTGGTAGTCCTTTCCTTGTGAATGTAATTCAAACTGTCTATGAGTACTGTCCTTGCCACATGTGTGATATGGAATGATGATTATACAATACCTAAAAAGGATGTAGCAATTCGATTGGTCGATTGCCCATCACATGACACTCAGTTAAAAGTACCATCACTTGCTGTGGCTGTCAGCCATGCAGTTTTGTTTGAGTAAAAATGGATATCGCATGTTTACCATTGCACCGCTCTCATTCATTTTTGTAAACAACTTCAACCGAACAGTTTTGCGTATGTACATGTGTTCATACACATGACGGCTGGCTGTGACTGTGTAGCTGCTCATTCTCCATTCATGAAAATGGTTGCCATTTCTGTGCTGTCATGAAAATGGTTGCCATTTCTGTGCTAATTGTTCACCTCTTGTGAAATCTTGTACCATCGCACTTGTGACCATTCACTATTTGTATGATATGCTGGTGGAGAATAAGAGAGACCTTTCTTCCGTTACAAGACAATTAAATGCTACTCAAAGCACTTTGTGCTGATAAAGGTACATGTGTATATCTAAGTTGCTTTGCAGTTTAATTTTTTTTAAAACCAATCTCTGATTTAAGTTTCAGATAACCAGACAATGGTGGTGTTGCATCTTATCATTGTTGCATAAAATGCAATGCTACTGATCATATAAAATGTGCATAATCTGATTCTGTTTACAAATTGGAATATATATATATATTTATTTCATTGTTGCTGTTGATAATCAAATAGTTACAAATGGCTAAAGATAATTTTATTTGATAAAAGAATGAAATTGGAATGATAACTGATTTTAGTTTCAAGAATCAATGTCTGTAAAGATGTTCTGATTGTCAAATGTCTCCACATAAATGTTATTAATCATAATTTATTTTGGATTTGCTTTCTGCCCATAGCCGACTAGTTATACTAAAACGATGTATTGACTCTTAGTGAGTAGTATAATTGCATAAATTATATTTGTGATATCCTAACCAAAGCACAATCTGATCGTGTTAATTAGAGCAGAACAGTCCTTGGAGGTTTGCCTCTTAGAGTTCAGGGATATTCATGTCATCTTGACCTATATTTGAGAATGTAGTTGTGTCATATCAAGTCTATGAGGTGTCAGTTATTGGACAGACATATCACACCCCACCCCCACCCCCTGTGCCTCATAATGCCTTACAGTACACAAGCCAGTGTAAACGTGTCATGTAAATTGTAAACCTGAAGAAGAATCCAGTGTATTCTAATGGATACACCAGGGGTAGGATGGTGTTCACCTAGCAATACACAGAATTAATAGCTCGTCACTGGAATTGGTAGCTGTCATTTGAACAACTTCCTCGTTATGCAAACCTATTTGTACGACATGTGTGATGTATGGCCAGCACCCATAGATAGAGCACAGATTATGGGTGGGATTTTTTTTTCCTTTTTATATGAGAAATTTTGAATGGTATGTCGTTAACATGAAGCACAAACTTTGTACAGTACGGTGCTTATGATATCATGCGTGTATTCTTGACCGTAAGCATTGCAAGTCCCAAAAGTGAAACTGTCAATTATAACATTGATGTATATGTATATAGGTACAATGGTATTATAATGAAATGTAATTTCATCAGATTTTTGAACTGACAGTGCTTCATTTTTGTCTGATTAGAGAAAGATGCGGCAGAGAGATGAGTTTTCAAAGATTCGGGCGATATCTGTGGAAATGTTGAATGATGTATGTACACGTAATCATTCAGATGTCATTCAGTGATATTCAGTGGTGGCTCTGTTATTCAGTGGTGAATCTGTTCTAAATACAGGAGATAGAGAGACACACATGGAGAAAATGTGTGTGTGTGTGTGTGTGTGTGTGTGTGTATGCATGCATATACACAGATTGTTTTATTCGAATACACTGTATATCTTTTGTGAAATATTGAATTTTGAATACCCTTATCATTAAAATGAACTTTTCCTCAGAAAGATTAAAGCTATTAATAAAGGAAAACATAGCAATCATACTCACACATACACACGGACGTAAATTGAAAAGACAATAACAATTAGAATCTTTTTATTCACGATAGTTTAATCCAGAGGGGAAAAAGGGTGAATCAGAATTAAAGAACGAGAAGATATTTCAGGTGGGCGGACACCTCCGTCCCTTAACGAACAATACTTGGCATCCAAACTCAAGAGTAGTTTACAGGTATTATCAGAAAAATATTACTTGGAGGTTGCCTTCGTTGCTGGTAAGCATTGTGAAACGAGGTGTTTCCAGTTGCTCGCTATCCGGGAAAATTAAAAAGACACCAGGAAACCTCTACTAGGCCTCTTTACATTCATGTTTCTTTTCCTTGAACCAAGCACTTTTTCCCTTTGCAAATAATGTCCTGAAATACCTATAAGATACATGTTTGATACTTCTTTTTTTTTTTACCAGGTGAATACAAAATACACTTTGTGATACATTTGCAGATTTTATGTCACCCAACAAATAAGACCTCGATTGAGACGCTTTGTATGTCTGCTAAGCAACACACCAATGTCTAAAATGGTTTATTCTGAGGTGTTACTCGAGAGAAATAACGGTTGGTTTATTGTTCACTTTGCTGTTCAAGACAGTCGTTGTAAGAGGGATGGAGTCAAACTATGTTCAGAACTCTGTTTTGAGAAAATTCACAATAAAGACCCGATATTAGGATAGAAAACTACGAGATTTATACTGTCACCACAATGACAATTCCTTCTTTATTGGGCAGTAGTTTAGTATTTCTTGGAATTTCAAAAGAACCGCAACCCTTTTGTAAGCACACGAAGAAAGACCTGTGAATTTATTAACGATCGGCAGTATGTGATTTCATGAGGACGTCAAGAAAGAGAGAAAGAGGTTAATCACATCAAATGCATGTCGTCAAAGAAGGTAAAACTGCTTCTGATGGAAAGTAGGCGTGGCATTTACTCAACCTAGAATCGGACCTATGAACGGTTGCCTCTTTGCTGGTTCTGGGCTGGACGTTCAGCGCTCTCGGGTGAGCCGTTTTGACGCTGCTGCTCTGCTGGTGCCTGGTCATTGCGACGATTCTCAGGGCGAGCTGCTTGTCCTTCTTGTTGGTTTTCAGCTGGACGTTCAGCTTGTGGTGAAGACCTTTGGCCATTTACATCACGAGCTCTACGTTGCTCCTGAGATGGCATCTGGGATTCTTCAGGCCTCTGCTGCTCTGCTGGAGACTGTTCGCTCCCACTATTCTCAGGAAGCTGTGGTTGTCCCTGTGCCGACTCGCCACGCATCTCCCCGTTTCCTCCTTCCTGTCGGATTTGTGGACGGTCGCCTCCTTGCTGGTTCTGGGCTGGACGTTCAGCGCTCTCGGGTGAGCCGTTTTGACGCTGCTGCTCTGCTGGTGCCTGGTCATTGCGACGATTCTCAGGGCGAGCTGCTTGTCCTTCTTGTTGGTTTTCAGCTGGACGTTCAGCTTCGCCGGGACGACTATCGATGTTTTCACCGCCATCGGGTGAGCCTCTTTGGCCATTTACATCACGGGATCTACGTTGCTGCTCAGACGGACGTTCTGCTTGTTGGGCAGGCCTCTGCTGCTCTCCACGATTTTGCTCACTGCCACTATTCTCAGGACGCCCTGCTTGCTGTTGCTGAGACTCACCACGCCCTTCGGCGTGTTCTTCTTCCTGTCGTATTTGAGGACGGTCGGCCCCTTGTTGGTTCTCAGCTGGACGTTCAGCTTGCGGTGAGGATCTGTGGCCACTTACATCACGAGCTCTACGTTGCTCCTGAGATGGCATCTGGGATTCTTCAGGCCTCTGCTGCTCTGCTGGAGACTGTTCGCTGCCACTATTCTCAGGAAGCTGTGGTTGTCCCTGTGCCGACTCGCCACGCATCTCCCCGTTTCCTCCTTCCTGTCGGATTTGTGGACGGTCGCCTCCTTGCTGGTTCTGGGCTGGACGTTCAGCGCTCTCGGGTGAGCCGTTTTGACGCTGCTGCTCTGCTGGTGCCTGGTCATTGCGACGATTCTCAGGGCGAGCTGCTTGTCCTTCTTGTTGGTTTTCAGCTGGACGTTCAGCTTGTGGTGAAGACCTTTGGCCATTTACATCACGAGCTCTACGTTGCTCCTGAGATGGCATCTGGGATTCTTCAGGCCTCTGCTGCTCTGCTGGAGACTGTTCGCTCCCACTATTCTCAGGAAGCTGTGGTTGTCCCTGTGCCGACTCGCCACGCATCTCCCCGTTTCCTCCTTCCTGTCGGATTTGTGGACGGTCGCCTCCTTGCTGGTTCTGGGCTGGACGTTCAGCGCTCTCGGGTGAGCCGTTTTGACGCTGCTGCTCTGCTGGTGCCTGGTCATTGCGACGATTCTCAGGGCGAGCTGCTTGTCCTTCTTGTTGGTTTTCAGCTGGACGTTCAGCTTCGCCGGGACGACTATCGATGTTTTCACCGCCATCGGGTGAGCCTCTTTGGCCATTTACATCACGGGATCTACGTTGCTGCTCAGACGGACGTTCTGCTTGTTGGGCAGGCCTCTGCTGCTCTCCACGATTTTGCTCACTGCCACTATTCTCAGGACGCCCTGCTTGCTGTTGCTGAGACTCACCACGCCCTTCGGCGTGTTCTTCTTCCTGTCGTATTTGAGGACGGTCGGCCCCTTGTTGGTTCTCAGCTGGACGTTCAGCTTGCGGTGAGGATCTGTGGCCACTTACATCACGAGCTCTACGTTGCTCCTGAGATGGCATCTGGGATTCTTCAGGCCTCTGCTGCTCTGCTGGAGACTGTTCGCTGCCACTATTCTCAGGAAGCTGTGGTTGTCCCTGTGCCGACTCGCCACGCATCTCCCCGTTTCCTCCTTCCTGTCGGATTTGTGGATGGTCGCCTCCTTGCTGGTTCTGGGCTGGACGTTCAGCGCTCTCGGGTGGGCCGTTTTGACGCTGCTGCTCTGCTGGTGCCTGGTCATTGCGACGATTCTCAGGGCGAGCTGCTTGTCCTTCTTGTTGGTTTTCAGCTGGACGTTCAGCTTCGCCGGGACGACTATCAATGTTTTCACCGCCCTCGGGTGAGCCTCTTTGGCCATTTACATCACGGGATCTACGTTGCTGCTCAGACGGACGTTCTGCTTGTTGGGCAGGCCTCTGCTGCTCTCCACGATTTTGCTCACTGCCACTATTCTCAGGACGCCCTGCTTGCTGTTGCTGAGACTCACCACGCCCTTCGGCGTGTTCTTCTTCCTGTCGTATTTGAGGACGGTCAGCCCCTTGTTGGTTCTCAGCTGGACGTTCAGCTTGCGGTGAGGATCTGTGGCCACTTACATCACGAGCTCTACGTTGCTCCTGAGATGGCATCTGGGATTCTTCAGGCCTCTGCTGCTCTGCTGGAGACTGTTCGCTGCCACTATTCTCAGGAAGCTGTGGTTGTCCCTGTGCCGACTCGCCACGCATCTCCCCGTTTCCTCCTTCCTGTCGGATTTGTGGACGGTCGCCTCCTTGCTGGTTCTGGGCTGGACGTTCAGCGCTCTCGGGTGGGCCGTTTTGACGCTGCTGCTCTGCTGGTGCCTGGTCATTGCGACGATTCTCAGGGCGAGCTGCTTGTCCTTCTTGTTGGTTTTCAGCTGGACGTTCAGCTTCGCCGGGACGACTATCAATGTTTTCACCGCCCTCGGGTGAGCCTCTTTGGCCATTTACATCACGGGATCTACGTTGCTGCTCAGACGGACGTTCTGCTTGTTGGGCAGGCCTCTGCTGCTCTCCACGATTTTGCTCACTGCCACTATTCTCAGAACGCCCTGCTTGCTGTTGCGGAGACTCACCGCGCCTTTCGGCGTTGTCGCCTTCCTGACGGATTTGAGGACGGTCGGCTCCTTGCTGGTTCTCAGCTGGACGTTCAGCTCTCCCTTCATTCCTGTCGTTACTGGGGCGGCCTGCATTTTCGGGACCAACTTGACCGTTTTCACCTTGAGGTCTACGTTCCTGGTCACCTCTGTTTGCCAAGGGAGCCTGGTTGTCACCGGCACTATCAAAGTTTGCCGAATCACTGTCCCCATTGGGTGGTGGTGATGCAGGGGGTGGTTGTGATGGAGGTGGAGGTTGTGATGGAGGTGGTGGTGGAGGAGCTGTAGGCTCATCCCTGGGTGGTTGTGTCCCCTCGGCAGGTGGATTTATGGAGCCGTTGTTAGGGCGTGGCCCATCAGAGACAGTGGCTTCTTCCTCACGATTAACTGCAGAAAAACGAAACAGTTGCACAGAGGAATTGTGGACATTCATTTTGAACGCTAAAGAGCATGATTACTCATTATGTTTACATCGATAGTCAATAATACATCTTTCTTATCAACATTGTATGGAGATTTTTGATATGAATGAACGTCACTTATTACATTTTAAAATGTTATTTCAGCAATGTCCTGTTGCTTTACATTACACGAGTTGTATGATCTCAACAGTAAAGTCGTATTATGTATCATTATCATGATTACGCTCTTATATTCTTGATATCTTTGTCCTTGCCGATTCAGCCTACTTTATTAACGACTGAATTTTATTTATGTTTGTCGTTTCTAACTGCACACCATGTCATATACGTAAGTATTTGTATACAATACATGCATGAATGACTGATAATATGTTTGATTATATCAACATCCATACATACACATTCAATTCAATTCAATTTCAATTTATTTCTTACTTCCTTGCAAGTTCTTTTATCTTGTCAACAATTACAAATTGTGATACATACTGTATACATACATACTGTATTCCGATATTAAGAAAAGCGAGGCCTTCATGTCACCCGTGTTCGATTTTGCTTGAAAAAGAAATAGATAAAATAAAACAGTAAATGTCACCAATAAATCTACTGTGACAAACAGAAATTTGAAATACTCACTGACAAATGCCTCACAGCTCGCCAGATAGACGAAAACTGCCAGCAGGACACTGAGAAAGACTCGGTTCGCCATGGTTAGGGACGAGGACCAAATTGGTTTTCCTTATAGACGACAGCGCCTCTTCAAGAGCTGAAACCCACACGAAGTAGCCGGAGGTTTTAGGCTATGTGCAGCATCCCCAATGTAACTCCGCTCGTTTTATAGGATTCAGACCAACCACGTGATGTATGAATACACCACCCCAATATGATTACACAGCATCAGATGCATAAAGGTTAGGTCTATACCTTCAAGGTTACATTTCAATTTTTCAATATCAATCAATATCATATCTTGTATTTAACATAGGCCTGTCGTAACGTACCTTGGGATAAAATGAAAATTTACTCCACGTTATATTTTGATTATCGATCATTCTGTGAAAATAACACTAGCTGTGAAGTTGGCAATGTTTGTGAGAGGCACGTTTATGCTTATTAAGTTTATGAAAGCTTCAAAGCTTCATTACCGATGATTGATGTGTCACACTCCCTTCATGAAGTAAACTATACGTATGCAAACATTCAACACTATCCACACCCTTTCAGCCACACTAAGAATCATGCAAACATAATATACACAAACTTCATTCAAACACAGATGTCATTTCGTACCTAAAGAAGACATATGCCTATCAAGAGATACATGCATCCGGTGCACACCGTCCTCCCACACACACACACACACACACACGCACGCACACACACGGCCGCATTGTGTAGCACAGAGACAAAGTCAAGCACATGAACTCAAACAAAACAAACAGCACAGATCTCAGTCCGTACCACCGTTACCAGCTGCAGAGAACGATATCACGCATAAAAAAACACAAATTTTTAAATCCTTATCCAATCAAATCGTAGACAAAATTGATGTTTTACCCTGTCTTCTGCCTCAAATGTTAAATGTACATGCATGTGTTTTCATACTTTTATTGTATTTTTACCGTCATAAAAGGAGAGATTATAATGCATTCATGATAATAGGGATATTAAGTGTTACAAAATTTCCCGGTCAATTTCAATCTCTTGCAAATCAATTTCCTCAAATCGTCATTGAAATTCAAAAACATATTGCTTTTTGTGTCTATCGGTCCCTCGGTTTAACGCAAACGCCATATCATTTTGCTTTAGAGCACGTAATTTCGTTTTAACGCCATCGAAAGTATATAAAAACAGGAAACCGACTTCGTTTTTGAGCCATCAGAAGTAGAAATTTCTGTTATCAACTTAAGAAGTCTCTTCTGGTGACCTTGTATCGAGGATTGAAATTCGTGTTTAGGAAGCCGATTTTGTACTTTATTCATTTAAATTAGAAAATCATTTTGTTTCCAATAATATCCGCGTGAACACCTCAGACAATTTGATCTCACATGCAATGGTCTACACACTTAGTATTCAAAAGTTTATACTGTAGTTCACATTCAAATTTCGTGCATCAATTTCCATTCTCTTATTCTTTTCCTTTCTAATTCTTCACATTAATTTTCTTCTCTTCTTTTGTGCTATTCATGACTGTTTGTTTGAACTTTCTCTCTCTCTCTCCCTCTCTTCCTTATTCCCTTTGTTTTCCATTTTTTTTTATTTGCACTTTATTCTATTGTGCTTGCTCTCTGTATAAATATGTTTTCATACACACATTGTGACATTCCATTTTCGGTGTATCTTTATCATGACCATGGCAAGCTGTCTGCCTTTTGACAACAGGTCCGTTTACCATTTCAAGACAGTCTGTCTTGTTATTAAAAATCCTCGTTTATTCTGTGTCGATCCTCATTCATTAGTGCGTCGCTATAGCGTACTCCATGATGGTCATCCATGTTGTTGTTTTCTAGATTATCAATTAGTACACTGCCTGCTTCACGTTTATAGAATGAAACGGAATGCGTTCATCCAATATAGCACCTACTGTACTTATGTAAGCAAATCAAGAACAAATATGTAAATTGACCTAGTAAGAAGTGTTCCATTAATCTCCAACATAATTAAAAAATTAATTACGGCATTTGCGGTATTTGAATTTGAAAGATTTGGTTAAATGTTCTTTTAAACAAATAATAAACGCGGAAAAAATTATATATGGTGCATACCTCGCATCCTTTGGTTGAAGGGTTTGAATTTTAAAGATTTGGTTAAATGTTCTTTTAAACAAATAAACGCGGAAAAAATTATACACATACCTCGCATCCTTTGTTTGAAGTGTATTGTTTCTATTTAATTTTCAGTTCAGTTCAGTTCAGCTTTGAGTTCTAATATCTCCATCCAATTCTTCCAACAAAAGTCGAAACCAAAACAAAATGTACTTTACACAATTCTTATTCCATCATTTTGTAAGGAATATGAAAAAAAAAATCATAAAGTATATAAAACTATGACAGGCCTACATACAATTTCATGAAGTAATTAAGAATAACAATGCATAGTTAGGAAGGATGACGAAAGGAGTAAATATTAAAATGGAACAAAAAGTGGCCCACTGAAAAGCAAAGGTCGGATGAGCCATAATAATTTTGCCAAGATAAGAATAAGATCGTATGCTCAAAATCTAAATTACTGAGGCTGCTAACAGAGAACACTGAGCGCTGGCAGGGGCGGATCCAGGAATTCTTTAAAAGGGGGGGGGGGGAGCGCAACTAGTATTTCTGGTGCCACTTCCGGGTTTCATGTCATTTTTTTTCTTTTTATTTCTTTTGTTTTTTTAAACGAAAATAAGGGGGGGGGGGGCGTGCACCGGTTGCACCCCTCCTCTGGATCCGCCACTGGCTATAGTAACATTCCAAAATTTAATGGCAGAAACAGAGTATTGAGCGGAAAACCTATGTCAAATATTTGAAACTCCCGTCACTCTGTAAAGAAAAAGCCGTATGAGAAAAAAACAAACATGTGTGTGTATGTGTGTGTTTGCGTGTGTGTGAGTCAGTTTCGTCTGTGTTAAAATCTTATCTGTCTGTGAATCCACTCATTGGTGTGTAGGCCCTATGTGAATGTATTCATTTACTTTTATTGTTTGTTTGTATTTTTTTTCAACATGGTATGAATGTACCATTGTCAATCATGGGTTTGTTTGTTTTTGGATTTTGCTCAAACTCGATTTCTTCTTTGAAAATCAATTAAATCACACTCTGAAAGGTGGACTTTAACCCTATAAAGCCCAAGCTATTTTGACCCCTTGCAGGCCCAAAGGGGGGGGGGCACATTGTGCCCCCTATAACTTCTTTATTATACGATGTATGACCGTCATATTTGGCACGTGAGTAGAGCAACTCATACTCTACATGACCCAACATTTGAAATTTCTCAAGGTCATCCACTGAGGGCGCTATTTACCAAAATATAAAGAAATACATAGGAAATACGGTAAAATCATGTTTTTTCTTTTTATTTCTTTATCCCCAGTATATATGTTTTTATTTTACATCAATCATTTTCATATTTACCACAAAGGATAAGCAAGTCAACCTTCACTGTTTGTTATGGCTGAAATTTCTCAAGGTCAACATGTGGGGGCGCTATTCATTACAATATAAAGAAATATTGAAACCTATGATGTATTGCTTGGAATGGATACACATTTACGGTATCACATTTTATATTTCAAAAATATTGAAGTTTTGAGTTTGCAGATTGATAATATGATAAACAAATGATATTACAGGCAAAGCTTGTGTGAAGATAACACAAAATAAAAGGGTAGTCTTTGGAAAATGCTGTATTTCAATTATTTCTATTACATGTACTGTTTGATGCCTATGTCATATGAAAAATAAAGGAAATAATAAGAAAACCATTTCAGGGTAATTCACAACCATAATTACTTCACATTTTGGTCCTTCAGCAAATTACAGTCAAGAAAACCCCCATTTCATCCATTATTATATTGTTAACTGAAATTGGAACAGAAAATCATGCAAAATCTGACGAACATGGTTGTCAGTTTAGGGTTGCCATGGCAACCAGCAATATCGGACATAGCTAAATTATATATCAAAAAGTTTGCAATAAGATTTTAGGAAAAGTCACCAAATTTGGTTGAAATCAGGTAAAGGGTGTAGGAGTAGCAAATGAAAATACGGTAGGGGGAGGCACAATGTGCCCCCCCCCCCCTTGGGCTTTATAGGGTTAAGCCTTTACAAGATGGAGATCCATGCACATTTTCTATTCTATATTTTGAATCCTTAATGGTCATTGCTAATATGAATAACCATAAAAAACCAATGAATAAGAAAAAAGGGTAAAATTATTACAAATAAACTAAGTCTATAAGTATCCAAATGATTAAATTGATGAATGAACACAAACCGACAGCCAACAAGCAACAAAGAAAAAAAAGAACAAACAAGGAAACAAACAAATAAAAAACAATGCGAAACAAAACAAAAATAGTTGAAAGTCACTGAGCTAATCCATTAATTATGACTTTTTAACGTATGCGATTAAGTGGTAAATGATACAATCTGGTCATTCTTTTTAATAGCGTAAACAATTTTATCTTCATGAATCTACATTCACTGCCATGGCGATCTTTTTTCTTTTTTTTTTGGAAGACTAGTATGATCTTGAATTTCTGTCTGTGTGTATGTGTGTTAGGGTGCGTGTGTGTGTGTGTGTGTGTGTGTATGTTTGTGTGTTGGACAGACAGGAAGGGGACGATGGGGACAGAGATTGACAGACAGACAAACAGACAGACTGACAGAGAGAAAAGGAGAGAGAGGGGGTATACACGAGGAGGGGAAGTGAGAAAAGTGCATACTAGTAATCATGAGACAAAAATGTTGTTAGGCCTATACAGAAACATGTACTGTCTCTGGGCCCCGTTTTTATCAAAAGATAAAATCGATTTTAAATTTCCTTACCACACAGGCTGCCATTGACTTACAGTTGAAATTGACTATATAATCAATTCTAATTCTTCATAATACAGGGCCCTGCGGTCTCTTAATCGTGTAATGATAAACACATACAAGGTTTGTATCTGTGTAGAAAACCAGATAGCGGCAGAAAGAAAGGAAGAACAAGAACACTGAAAATGACATTCCCGTGTATTTTTATTATATTAAGTGTCTGGAACAATATTTACATAATCAACGGTTTTCCATTACATCAATGATGTTATCATACAAACATTTCACAGGAATATTCATCAAGTACAATGAGTTTCATAATTATCCACGTTGCTTAGGATGTGTACATCCACGCACACACAAGCACCGGGCCACATCACATAAATGATATCTCTTTAAATAGTTAGTACACGGAATTCACATGTGACACAAACTCCGAGATGTTCTTTGGTAGACATTGCCTCTACTCGTACAATCGCCTATTGCACATATTTTATTTTTCCTCCCGTTTTGCCCCTTATCCCAAACTTATCCCAAACTAAACTCGGGGTACGGTATAAGAAAAGATCGGGTTCGGATGATGTAATGATGAAAAGTAGATAAAAACGACTTTGATAATCTTGGAGTCGCGATGGAAGATTTTGGAATGACATGATTGCCAAGACCTGATGTCATTGCCACTCGCTCAATCAAAAATGCAACGCCCGAGTGTCGGCTACCTCAAGAGCATTGTCGATGAATGATGATGATAAATTATAGCAATTTGAGAAACATACGTCCGTAACCTTTTACTCTGCGTGCAATTAACTTTGGTATTCTACTGACATGGCAGGAGAGGACGAAAGCAAGCCGTTCAAGTATCAAGGCTGGTTGTAAGCTCAGGAGTGATTGATATGGTCGATGAACTATTGTATGAAAAGAATGTAGCTCACCGATTGAGTTCAGGTTCACGAGGTTTCCAAAACTGAATACTGCTAACTTCAAACCACCCTCGAACCATCCGCTAAATCGGATTTTCTGTGTGTTGATTCATGACACCCTCAAACGTCACTAAATGTGGCAAACGAATATTTAAATGCGTTTCATGTATTTCATAATGATTTTTCTATTTTCCTTAAGATTACATGCACTCGGATGCGCAGCCCTCCCCCCCCCCAAAAAAAAACACCCTTCCAAACCAAGATTCTGCTTGTGACCTCATCTGTCAATCATGCTAAAAGCTTTTACTATAAAATACATTGGAATGCACCCTCCCCTATAGACCAAGACCGAGTATAACTCGCTTGCTCCCTGTCAAGTGTTTTGTTAATCATATGAAAACATGCAAGTTATGCTTAGTCTAGGGGAAGATGCATTCCAGTGTCTTCTGTTAATCAACTCAGTATTTTAGCAATGATTGACAGATGAGGTCACAAGCAGAAACTTGGTTTGGATGTTTGTTTGTTTGTTTGTTTGTTTGTTGTTTTTTTTTTTTTTGGGGGGGGGCTTATACAAGTAATCTGAAGAAAAAATGGTATAGATAAATTATTATGAAATATGTGGAACGTACTGAGATATTCGTTTCGACACAATACGTGATGTCGAGGGTCTAATAAATCAACACAAGTTAACATGCATTTGCACACTACAGATCCTTTAAAGATACTGATAAAATTCAGGTAAACTTCATTATCCGAAATGATCATGCATATGAAAACGTGATAAGTCACGTAAAAAAAAAAAGGTTTACCTTTTGTTTTCTATTAGTTTTTTGGGTTTTTTTTTTTTGGTTATCCCAGCAATATGTACAGATTGGTATTGCAATCCGCTGTCCAAATATTTTTCCCCCCACCGTAATACCTTATTTACGTGACATTTAAGTACGACGATTTTATGAATGGTCATCTTGGATAATGACGTGTTTGCCTGAATTTTAATCCAGTTCATTGGCTTCATGTTGATCACAAATTTGACTGGCACATTATGCCATTTTCAATATTGAGCCTATTTCTGAGCCCCATTTACATGTACTATTATACCATTCAGTGTATTAGACCTATGTGACCCCTCAAAATTAAACATATCTCCATGCAATGATGGTAATACTACAATTCATAATATATTTTCAGTACTCATTCTTGCCCACTGTGGGTACATTTATATAATATTGACTGGCCTCGAGGGAGATACCAGAAATATTGCCCAAACTGAAAGAATATTGCCCGAGTCGAAGACGAGGGCAATATTCTTTCAGTGCGGGCAATATTTATCTGGTATCTCCCTCAAGGCCAGTCAATATCATAATTATTACCTATCCCCTAGGTAAATTAAGAAAATATGTGAATACAGCTATACACTATGATATAGATCAAGCCACATTTGACTACCTGTAGATCATCACCAACATGTCGAATAATTGAAAAATTGTTCATCAATGTATATCATTCAACTCCAACTTCAAAGATACATATGTAGTTGTAACAGGCGAACTTCAAACATCTGAACGCTTTTACACTTTATTTTTGCTTCTGTTTCAATTTGGAGAGTTGTAATAACTGATGGTCACTGTGCAGTTTGTCATTGTTTGACGCGTCGTGCTGCTGGAACTAGTGGAAGTGGTCGACCTTGTATGAGTTGATTTATCGGCGTTCTTCTGCGGTGCGTGTAATCGACACGCAGCAAATTCCTTGAATGTTTTCTCTTCGCGGTCGATCGGAATGTTTACATGAGGTGGGAAGAGAAGGAGTGGAATCTCTCTTCCCATCTCCCTGTTTTACAGTGCACTCCCGTTATAACGAACACGCGGTTATAACAAAAATCTGGTTATAACAAAGTAAAAATTTGGGCTGCAATGTCATACACTCTATGTATTTCTATCGTTTATTTGTTCGGTTATAACAAAATTCCGATATGACGAAAGAATAACTGCCGGTCCCGAGGATTTCGTTATAACGGGAGCCCACTGTATATGTAAAACCCCGGATGCTCGTAATATGCTCTAATATCGCCCGCTGAACTCCCGACCCTGCAAAATAACAACTGTAATTGCCTCGCAAAACTACCTCGTATAGGTAATAATTAGTGATATTGTTGTCATGTTGCGTATTCTATCAACATGGGACCTCATATTTTCTTTCATTATCCCGTTTTGTTTTTTATCACAAACCCCCTTTTTTCCATGCCATGCATGCGGAGGTAACCAAGGCACTACAGTCACGTGACAGTCTCTATATCTGACGATAAAAATCAGGAAGTGATTCAATACTTTCGACCTTAAACAGTTCACGTTTATTTCAGTTAATTTCACCCGTCAGTTTCCAACTCTTGAAATTGACAACGTTCAACCGTCCTTCAATAATAATTCGTGATGTGATTAGTTACAAGGCATAATATTCAATGTTGAAATGAGATGAAACAAATTGAGTTGCGTACTCTTTGTAGAAGGCGTTAAGAATGAAAAAAAAAAATAACGGAACAAGTTATCATTGTCTTCTGATGACGCAAAAAGTAAGGAACCGCGCATTAAAAGCTAACTTCATCATTGCATTACGTGTCTCAAGTTAGCGCTATATACCAGTCGCAACGATGACTCAAAACTGTCCTTTATGAGATAATAAGATCATTCAAACAGATCGAACTATCCGCGTCCCTGTATCTGAGAACAGGGCGCCATCAAGAGGCGTTACTGTTGTTGTGTGTGAGTGTTTTGGTTTTATTTTGTGTTGTTTTTCGAGGTTTACTGGAAATTGCATCAACTTGGCGATGGCGGCGCACTTCTATTCACCGAGGCTTTTTCCATCTTTTACACAGTCTTCTATAGAAACGTCATGGATGGAGGCCGTTGGCTGCCCGGAGAGCTCCACCTACTTATAACATGTATTGTCATCATACAAGCAGAATTGAGTTTCGATAACAGGTGTATACAAATCAAACACCCATCACTTAAATGATCCGCGATGTATACACCGCTGTTATACATCGCAGGTGATGTACTGGAATGTTGCTATGGCAATGATTCACAATGCATGTAACATGTCAATGTTTTAGCTGGCGAATGATTGCATCTATATAATAGTCCTATAAACAACCTCCGCTCCTCGAATAAAAGGGGAAATCGTCAAGTTATCACACAGGTGCACGCAGCTGCCCTTGTGTCGTCATGTCTCGTTACCTGGCAACAAAGAATAATGGGACAGGAACAGAATACAAAACAAAAAGAAAAATGTAAACTCAGTTTGTCACATAAAAAAAAATGCAGTTATAGCGTGCAGATGGTACACTTGTGTTAAGTTGTTAGGCATTTTAAGCATAGCTATACACGTACAGGTTAAAATTGCAATCGCGAAACGATGGAAAAGGACGCATGTAAGGGATGAAGAGAAAAAGGTATTTTGGGTCATCAACGCCACGTGCACATATCAATACAAAGGTTCGCAACAAGAATTCTACAAAATCAAGAGATTGTATGTTTCTTTTGTGTGAGAGAGAACTTATGTGAAGATAATGATCAGGAAATGATAGGAAAACGAAACGGGGAAGGAATCTGCAGAGTAACAAACCAACCAACCAAACACAACCATGCACATGTAACAACTCAGTATGTTAACTGTGAAAGCACCGTTTAAAAACTATACACATTTTGGAAGCATAATCGGAGCTGTTGCTGCAGAAATAACAATCACTTTTAAAGGTCCAGTTTACCTTTGGGAGCAGTGATTTCAAAAATGTTCAAGATATCACATTTGATGCATATGTGTAGGTCTGTTGTATCACAAAACATCCTATCATATAAGATTTTTGCAATAAAGCCTAAAATATGAGGAGATATCAGCATTTTTCTCAATAAACCATAACTGTATACGGTTTAGTCTGGAAGCATTCTTGTTATAACTATTGTTCACATTTTGTGTATTCAACAATACTTAACATCGATTATACGGATTCAAATTTTTACAGTGGTTGTTTCTATCCCTACCTCACATTTTAGAACTATTTTAATGCACTAATGTTGGGTTTTTGTTTCATCTGCAAATGGTAAATTATGCCTTTAATTTCCATTCCAAAAGGTCTGATACTAGTAAATTGTAGGACACTGCAAGTTATGCTTCAATGTAGATTCACATGTAGGTCCTGTTAATTCTCTTATTTATTGTAAGGACAATCACACGTTCAATTTATTGTTCTATATCATGGTCTATTTGGAAAACATGGAAAATGGAACAATAAAAACAAAAACACACAAACTTTTTTTTTAGACACAATTGCATCAACTCCCTATACAACATATCGGCTGCTGCCATGATTACAGCATAAGCCAGGGGCGGATCCAGGAATTCCGTAAAGGGGGGGGGGGGCACTTCAGGGTTTAATCAGTTGCCAAGAAAAAAAAGGCTCCCGTGCATTTTTTTTTTCGTTTTTCTTTTTATTTCATTTATTAAAAAAAAAAAAATATTAAGGGAGGGGGGCGCCCGGTGCGCCCCCACCTGGATCCGCCACTGCAAGCATTACAGGGAACACTCTTGGTATAACAGAGTGCCCTATAATATGAGAAACGCCTGAAGGGAGAGAGAGTGAGAGGGATGAATGGAGCATGCTCACATGGGTTTCCCGAAGACTCGAGTGAGATGTGCGGGGATCCACCTCGGTTAGCGTGGAAGAAACGATGGGTGCCGATTTCTGGACAAGTCGACCGACATTACAGCGCATGCATGGACAGTTAGTGATGGAGAACACGTTAATTGATGAACAGTAATTCATGAGTATGATTATTGCTGTGTGGATATTAGGTTGGGTTAATAAAGAATACTTCTGTACCAGAAATAGCTTGATGAAAAAAACAACAACTTACAAGCACAGTCGGTGATAATCTTATCAAAATCGGTTAATACAAGGAAGCCACGGAATGTTAAGATAAGCTCATTTTCGAAACACAGTTCTAGAATACTTGATATGAATATGCAAAGTGAGTCAACTGATGATGTCATCACCTCTCCAATTTTTCTTTTAATTACGTACAAAAACTGACAACAAATGAAAAATTAAAATTTTTGTGCTATTAAAGTGTAATTCATGGCTAAACTTTAAAATAATGATCAGACTTGGGCAAAATGTGTTTGAAAAATAAAACTAGATGTTTCAAGGTTTCTATGTAAACAATTTTATGATAAGTTGTGAGGCAACATTGTCAACTCACTCATTTGCATTAAATTATTTATATTGACTGTTCAAGAACTGTTTTATGAAAATTGGCAAAACTTCGCAAGTGTTCAAATTTTTCCTGTTGTGCTTAAAGGGGAAAAGACTTCACTGTCATTTAGATAGATATACATAGCGAATAGGCTAGTTTACACTTAGTTACCTCCGAACCACAGACTTTCAAAAATCTGTATTAATCTTTTGATTATATAGAAAAGCATCAGTCGAAATTAGCCAAGCAGAGTAGAAGAGATAATTTACATCTAAGTGCTGCATGACTGGTTTTGGTTAATTTCATTGAAAAAAAAACAACAACACACCAAACACATATTCCCCTGCACATTTCGATATGCGCCTGGATCATACTTGAATAGTTATAAAACGGTTTACCGTCATGAATATCTATATCGTTTATCAAATACCTCAGTTCACATGTCAATTTCAAGAGGTCTGCCGTTACATTTATCTGCACATGCTAATTGTAACTATGAACTGGCTTATTCAGATTTCAAACATACTGAACCCTTCCCCTCCGTTCCCCCACAATATTCAACTTGTTCCTTCTATTCACATTTTGATACTTGGAATCTGTAGATAGCATGCGGTTGGTCGTTTCTTTGTCGGGCCAATTTATAAATCCCCGCTTATCAGAAAAAATCATTTGCAATAACATACACAGGTGCCTAAATCTTTTTGTCCTATGCGAATGCATATAATCATGAGTTTTATATTAATGACAGATCATTATTAGTGTCAGAACCACCCGACGTAGCTACAACAAAATTTAATGTGTGAAAAGTGTAATTTAACGTCTGAAACATATTCGGTAACAAAAGGTCAGTCTCGTAAAGAGACCGGGTTACCCATAAAAGTAGACTGGATAAGTTAACTGGCCTGTCGCTTTAGTATTGTAATCTACAACTATTAGTATCAACAGTTCACCACGCAATTACTGTTATTTCACAAGTCAGATTTCGTTTTGATTCACTCATTTCTTCTTCACCTTATCTTGATTATTTTAAGCATTGTTGTTTTGATTATTATACTCTTCTACTGCCATATCAATGGGCTATCACAAACATTATAGGTCCGGAGTCATATGTATTTTGGCGACATTATCATTGATATAATCGATATGCATTTTTGGTCAGATGATCTTTTTTCTCTTCTGCAGAGCAAAGCTTGAATGTGATATCATTTTGTTTTCAGATTTCCACGCGCGTACACACGCACACACACACACACACACACACAAAAGGTACAAAGTCATAACTTTCCATAAAGTCAAGTACATTGAGCTTTTTTTTTTTCGTCAAAGTATTCCCACGTGTATATGTTGATCATGTACCACTCATGCAAGTGCAGTCATTACGGAAAAACATCAATTTTTAAGGCATGCAAACATGGCAAAAAAATGACGATAGACATATGAAATGTCATTGTTTGAAGACAAATAATAATGATACCTCGATCTTTGACGTGTCGTCCGCCACCGTGCCGGGTGGGACTGAATTGCCATTTGCCACGGCAGCGACTCCCCCTTTCCGCTTATCGATTGCTTTGGCCACGCCCACCATGCCCATATCATCAGCGAGTTTACGCGCATCGTAAGACTCGACCAAGATTGGCTCACTGTTTGCATCGGGGCGGTCCCACTCCTGAATGATAAAATTATGATACGACTTTGAATTCCTGCGGCTTTGCATGTTTTATAAGCAAGTTAGTTTGTTGATTTTTGGGGTTTGTTTGTATGTGTTGTTTTTTTTTTTCATCTACACAGCTGAACACAATTGGCACTGGACAATATTCAAAAATGTAATTTCACGCCTGTTGAAACGAGTTTACATAAAAATTATTTGCAATGCATAACTCCCAATTACATGTTCACTGCCCTAGTACTTTAATTGGCCATATCAAAGAGGTACCTCCTCATGGTGAATTTGATGTTAAGCAGCACGACCGTGATTTGGCAGAAACACGCATCTCGATTCTTTCCTTTTTTATTGAGTTTTCAAAACATCATGTTTAATGTGTTAAAATATGATGTTATAACTCTTTGTCATTTTTAAAATAAAATTCTCAAATATCAAAGTTTTGGGGTAAAAATGACGTCATTGAGCTGGCAGAACTACGTTACTGCCATAGTTACGCAGTTTTGCCCGATCGTACTCCTTCATTGAGGCAGCTTGAGCGGCTGGCAACTTCCGATCCGTACGCGCGTGTCGTATTTGTACACAATCTATGGTATTCTCATGATAAGGCAGAAGTAGGTATCTTTTAATAAACTTAAATATGTGGCAATGAGCATGTATTTTGAGTTAGATAAAATATAAAAGTTCCCTTTTGTTATAGAACACAATTCTAAGTCACAACTTTAAACGTGAATATCTCGAAATCGCTTCAAACGAGGTACGTACGTGTAGTTTTGCCAGTTCACGGCCGAGCAGTTCATACAATTTTCAATCAGCTTCCAGAAAATAAAAATGTTCGCTCTTTTCTTAAATGTAATGTGAACATTGCGCATTGAGTTGTTTCTGCAAGGCAAACATGAATTATTTCGTATTTGAGCAGTTTCTTTCTTCATTTCACCTGATGTTCGAAGTCAAGATCGATGCCGCTGTCTATGAGGACATTGCAGATTTCGACATGACCGTTTTTAAGAGCCACCATGAGGAGAGTGTAGGCGCTGCATCCAGCCGCTTTGTCCCCATACAAGTCCTGCAGAAGAAAAACAAAATTTATCGGATTTAGGGCCTACACAGTCACGAAACAATTTTCTCAATGAATAGAATATACCAGTTCCACCAAGCATTCTCAATCAGTATGATTGAATCAATCAGTGACAACATCCTGTCAATTTGGGTGTTGTCACTGATTCCATTACTATTCACAGAAAAAAAAATGACTGGTTCAAAGGCTTGATTTCAAGACACTCATTCTCTATCCAGCTCCACGTTGTTAATAGGAGAGAATGAAACCAATCATGTGGATTGAGTGAATGTAGCAATATTAGCAGAAAACATCAGCGAATTTTGAAGAAGATCCGCAAATCCATTGAAAAGTTATGCATTTTTTGAGTGCCGCCATTGCTGAATGAAAAGACCACTACAGTTTGTGACGTCACTACATCGTTACATTTTTGTACGGTATGAGTGATAGAGCCAAGGACAGACCATACCATAATATACATTATTGTCTCATTATTTAGTTATCATTCTGCTATATACCATTCATGTAACTTGACAGAAGTACATACTCACAATTTTCATGTTTAAGTCGGCGTCTAAATGCTTCACCAGGTTTTCCACTGTGTTTTGTTGACCATCCGTGACAGCGTTAAACAATCGCTGAAAGGAAAATAGGAAATATTTCTGACTATTTTATACTGCCACCCTTGATGTGTTGTATTAAATGGGTTAGTCAAATACCGGTTAGTAATTGGCTAAATACAGTCACGTGATGGAGGAACATTCGTTTATGATACCACATGTATGTAGTGTGATTTGGTGTGCAAATGTTGGTGTTTGTGAGTGCGCACTTGTGGGTATGTTTGTTGTTGTTTTTTGTTGATGTTTAGTGTATATATGGGTGTGTGTGTTGAGGGAAAGCTACCAGGAGGGGGGGGGGGCGGGTATGTTAGTGGGAAATAAGTGGGATGGTCGGGGATAGGTAGATGAAGTTATGGTTAAGGGGTTTGGCTGGAATATGATTTGTTTTAATAATATACACATATGGTTATTTTGTTTTGTACGGGGGGGGGGGTAGGTTGATAGGTTAAATAAAATTGATGAGTTTTGTTCGGTTAATTTAAGCATGCTTTTTTAATGACACGTTTTGGGAAATGCTGTATTCTCAAGAGAGTGTAGTATAGAGAATTTATGTAATGAAGCGGATATTGAGTAATCTGATCAAGTTGATCAAGACTTTTTTTCCCTTTCAAGAGTTATACTTAATCTGATATATGTATACAGCGTGTGCTCTGCAAAAAAAAAAAGAAGAAAAAAAGAAGGAAGTTATGTTAAAAAAAAAGTGATTTAGTAGCACAATTTCTTTTTGGGCACATTTGGATTGGCTTGATTAGGCTGATCAAAATAGCATGAGAGTTATGCAGAATTTTATGTCATTTTTCTTATAAAAACATGGTATGATTTGGAAAAAACCAAATATATTGTACTGTATGTTTGAAAAATGATTCAGCAGCACAAGAAAGAAGAATACAGCTGCTTTTTTTGTTGTTGGTAAAATTAATTTCATTGTTAATATGGATTTGATGTTGAATGAAACTCAAATAAAGAATATTATAAAACAAACAAAAAATGGGTGCAACTTTTGCTTTCTCTTTTTTTTCTTTATAGTCTTACCTTTGAAACAGGAAGCCTGGTGTCAATAAGTTCGACTATTTCATCCAGCCCGTTTTCTAACGCCATTTCCCGCGCTCCTTGCTTGCCATTCACTCCCTGCATGTAAAAGACACACGTACCAAACGTGTGGTATTCATCGCTTTGGTAGAGTTTCACTTCATGCAGATAATGTCATTACATCATGAGCGGCGATCACCGACTCAAGTACGACCAAAGAGTTACCATGGTAACACGATAGATGCTATCTTTCAGCTTTTAAGCGACAGGCGGAATGTTTCACTTGAGTTGTAATGCGATTAGAATATACTCTTGAAGAGAATAGATGGTATCTGTCCTTAGATAATCTATAAATAGACTGAAATCAATTTCATCCCAGTGCCTTGCGTGATATGGCTGTATTCCCGATAATATCGCTATTTGGTGAGGTACAATAAGTATCGTGGATATAAACTGCACAAATAAGGAATGAATCTCACCAAAACATATAGACAACAATTCAATTTGCAACATATAGCAAACGAAACAAATCCACAGAAAATAATTTTGACTGTATAAGTGCGTACATTTTAATCAGTTTTGGTGGTCCTCTCTAAATTCTTCTGATGAAAATACAAAGCACACAAACACTGAATGTTCAACGATATTTATAGACCTACTACAAAGGTAGGTCCGGCATGGTTCAACATATCAATTTTTGCATTTCCGTGAGAAGACAAACAAAGATGACACTGTGTGTGGTGCAGCATGTATGGCAGCAAAATTAATGATTGTCTTCTTCGCTCTACGGTCGGTTTGTGCTGTAGTGAACGAGATTCTGGTCTCATTAGCAGTAAATGCTTCAAACAAACGGGAAGCAATTTTCATTCAAACGTACTGTTAAAGGATGGTATAGTATTGGTGAAGATGAGGATTGACATTGACACCTTTTGCGAGATACTAAGAAACAAATGATGAAATGTTACAGATCATGCTGTTCCAATAGGACATCGAAGTTTATTTGATGAAAATCGGTTTGAAATGACTGAGATATCAAAAACAAAGTAAAACAAAGTGATCGTAAGAAAAGGTGGGTCCCACCATTTATTAGGATTGCTCTGTTTGAGATATCTCAGCCATTTCAAGACCGATTTTTTATCACTAAATATTGAATTCCTCTGGGAATTACATCTTCTTTCCCATTTTATAGAAGGTTTCTCATTATCTCACAAAAAACCCACAATGTTCGAAACCTGAAGTGAGGTCTCAACCAAAACTATACAAGCTCCTTAACAAAAACAAAATAAAACAAAACAGCAAAATTGGTATAATAGATGATTACACAAACACTAGATGCGTGTATGGGTAGATAATATTCAGTTTCAGTTTCAGTTCCAGTAAGATTTATTTCTCCACTTGTACAAAACAGAAGATAAGTATAACAATATCAAACATATTATTCTCAAGCCATGAAAATATAAACAAAATGTCGCATTACAAATATATAATCATGTGAAATAATACATAAATATCATTTCAGATCTTTAAGTGTACAGGTGGAGGAGACCGTTATCAATAAGCAAAACGCTTGACTTGGACAACGGCCTTCGCTGAGATAGAGAAAGAAAGGAGAAATAGAGTTTTCCCGTTTTTGCTCCTGAAAGGTTAAGGGATTGCATAGTTTTGGCTGAAATGGAATGTCAAGTTTCCAACTTCTTTGGTGAGATTATGGGAAACCTATGAAATATGAAGGAGCATGTACCATCCTGAATGGGAGTCAAAGCTTATTGGATGAAAACTGGTTTTGGAATGGCTCAGATATTGAAAACAAAGGGATCTAAAAGATGGGACCCACATTTCAGTAGGATTGCTTGTTTTACTATGTTTGGGGGTATCTCAGCCATTTAAAAACTGATTTTCATCAAGTAAATTTTGAATTCCCTTTAGAATTGTATGCTCTGCAACATTTCATAAGTGGTTTCTTAGTATTAAAAATCCTCACCTCAACGAATACTATATCATCCCTTTAAGGCCTATATAGGATCGATACTTTCTTGGACGATATGTTGTACCTCATGACCCAGGCGTACCTGGTGGTGCCGCGCATGGGCAGTCATTGTGATGGGAGGCATCCTCATAAAGGACAAAGCTTAAATACGCTGTCAGAGGCAGCCCTACATGGTTTCTCAAACCATGACAGTGGCGGATCCAGGCGGGGGCACACTGGGCGCGCGCCCCTTTACTTTTTGCTTAAACAAAAGAAATTAAACGAGAAAATGCGGGGGTGCGGCGCCCCCCCCCCCCCTCTTTGATTTTGTAAAGGCGCCCCCTCTTTACGGAATTCCTGGATCCGTCCCTGCGTGATTATCATATAAACTGTATCCTCACCCAAGTCTTGTGGTTGACGTCGATACCGCGATTGATGAGGAGCTTGGCTGTTTCCACCTGCAGCGAGTCTATGGCCAGCATGAGGAGGTTGCGGTAGAGAGACTTAGCAACCATGTTGCCACCCTATCATCACCATGGTAAGAACATGGGAGAAAAAAGTCCGGTACATACGACATTAAAAAAAGCAGTAGAAATGTTGTATATAACAACATCTAATTTGTATGTCGGCACACAAGAAGAATTTCAAGTTTATTTTTGTCGGGGGGGGGGGGGGGAGGTGATGGTGCATATCTAATAACATGAAAAAATATTGTATTGTTATGCGAACGATGCACAGTAATTCATGCAAACACAACGTGTACATTATTTTGAAGCCATAACGATTTAGTATGATTATTGATTCACTCTCAACGTTTACTGAACACGCTGGAAATAATATATTCGAAAGCGGAAGGGAGCACCTGCTTTCGTCCTTTGAATATAGAGCATCGTCTCTCCGCAACTTTTATAGTAAATGCGTCATTAAATTAACGTTCAATATTGGCTTAAATACACATCGAGGGTTTCCTCGCAGGCTATCTAAATTCGGGTCTCAGCGGAAAATATGTAGTGACATTAGAGACTATTCTAGGTTTACTTTTACCAGCGTTGCAAAGCAGAAAGAATTTGATACCATGCAGTCGGTCAAACAATGAAATCAATGTGAAATTACCTCCTTATCTTGACCATCGACAGTGTCATTATATCCAGTACAGGTGCGATGGTAAGCAACAATTAATCAGAGCATGGATTTACATGTCTGATAGTGGCTTGATATACGCTGGATTTTATGCTACATCAATTGTACTTCACATGATATACTTGTCTGAGACATAATGTTAAGCATTTTCATGCTGGCATGCACAATAAAGAAGTATTCGCATCTGTCTGTATAGTTATGTTCAAACGAGACAGGAATATTAGCCATGTCTCAGTTTGTCTGTTACAGACGGGAAATGTCTTTTAATGGAGAATGATTATATCTTCTATTTTACATGAAAATGACAGTTTTCTTTCTTATGTTAATTTGAATCAATAATGATGGTCTTGGATATGATGTTTAAGAACGAAGACAATTTTGACAGTAAAAAATCCCACTACCTTCCACACCGCGAGCTACACAATAGATACGAAAACAGGAAAATGTTTTCACCAGCGAGACCTAACACAGGAAATTTAATGTCGTATACGGCAGTACAGTTTGTCTCTATATCGCTGCATGTGAAGTAAAACTCATAATGATATGATTATGCAGAGCTCATACAGACGTATCAAAAAATAGTACCTCATCTGCGTTGATGAACATCCCCTGGTGAAGAATGGTATCGACCTCTGACGTTCTGCCCTCCTGCACGGCAGAACAGAGGCGCTGGAAAATTGAGAATGTAGCGTAAAATTAATACCGATAGATGGAGACAAAAAAAAAAATGCTCCAAAATGATCATCAAGTTTCAGGGTTAATTCATTTCTACTCCTTCAGTTAGCATTCATTTTTATGGAACAGTCTCTTGTTTGTAACAAGAGAAAATTAAGACGAAGGGCATAATAATGAAAACCTTGGGAATGGTATCACTGTAGCCTTCTGCTTACGGATGACTGTATGAGGCTTCCTAAATTGGGCCAGTTCGAAAGATCGAAAGTCAGATCAAACCTGACGATTCCCAACTACTACTAATTCTTCTTATACCTTTAACAGGTAAGAGTGAAGTGGGAAAGTTCACAGAAATGAAATTAGAAATTAAATGACGGAAAACTGCAAATAGAACTCTAGAATGACTATAGCATGTCATAGAGGGAACATGGACAAGAGGCGAGAAAATTATGCAAAATTGCAGAAGACGATAAATAATTATAATATTTCTGCATTCTACGAGAATACAACCATGACAATGGCAAATAAATCAACATAAGGCAGTGGGTACGTAATCATTTATACAGTAATGAAACAAGCTTGAAAAACAGATCAGAAGATTATAAATATATATATATATATATATATATATATATATATATATATATATATATATATATATATATATCAGTATGTCAGATCGGTCAGTTGATCATGTGTATAAAGAATCAATACTCCGTCGTTTCCAGGCAGTCTACGGGGTCATGAGGACAGACTGGCTCGACTACACGCACGGACAGATATCCGATCGATGTCATTAGAGCGATTTTGTTTAATAATTCATTAAATCAAGTTTTAATCGATTTCCTCAGGCATGAACAAAACGTGGGGGGAGGGGGGTTGGTAAGTACAGTCTCCCAACAATAATAATTGTACGTCGTTATAAGCGTCTTATGGTGCCCTTCGTGTATGCGGGTGTGTGTTCGAGTATTTTTATGAATTTGTTTGTGTGTGTATATGTGTTTGTGTGCACCGCAGCTAATCAAGCACGTCTCATCTATTATACAATTTCTATTCACTGCGAGAAGCTCAATCTATTGGTATACCAACAGCCTTTTTGTTAAGCAGCTGCGATTCAGTGAGAACCCTCATCTCATCTTTATCTCTCTTATTACAGCATTTTATATCTTTATACGATTCAATTTGACAACCAAAAACATCCTTTCCATGCCCTTCTTAATCCCCCATACACTTTTTGAAGTTGCTTTCACTGAAAATCTCATACTGCACAAGTTTAACTTTATTTCATACCCGCATACATCTTTAGAATATTTAGCTATGCTGTATTCTTTTTTTTTCTTTTTTTTTACAATCAGCAATAATAATATACCACTGATACGAAAATAGAGAGCAAGATTGATATCGATATGAAAGAGGGCATTTCTATCCTGAACGCGCAATTTGAACGCGGCGGAGAAGAATCAATTAATGTGACCATTCACTTATGTCCTCCGCTTCGATCTGTTGTCGGTGAGTACAGTCCCAAAACAACGTTTTCATACATACCACATGTTACGTTGTCATATGTTCGTTGTGATGAAGCCTTTTGAAAACGGCCGCGATAGTATCGATTATCTGGTCGCGATATCAAACACAGGCGGACATAGCGGTAAGAAAATCGATACTTGGCTGGACATTCTTTGCCATTGACATGGTCAATGGCATTGGCTCAGTCTTGTAGCCGTGGTTAGAATGCACGTTAACTCATTTCGAATCCTCATACCTTTAATGACAAG
Source organism: Diadema setosum (assembly GCF_964275005.1). Taxonomy (NCBI): domain Eukaryota; kingdom Metazoa; phylum Echinodermata; class Echinoidea; order Diadematoida; family Diadematidae; genus Diadema; species Diadema setosum. Next base: position 24,585,525 of record NC_092702.1, on the reverse strand, counting down.
GTTTATTTTGGGTTTGTAAAGTTAAGTTCTGCAAGAAATGAAATCGGCATATCTGTAGTATACTGGTCAGGTTGAGATACGATCACTCCAGGGGGTGAATTGTCGACATTATTGACCGTCGCACGCTTGGTTGGCGCTATGGGATCGTAGTAAACTCAGTTTGCATGAAGCAAGAAGTTTGATATGGTGACTCAGAAACGTAGAAAACTATGCTCATATGCCTACATCTTAAGAAGTCCTATATTATATCTTAAGAACATTCTTATCTTGATGACCTGCAATTGATTAGTTGCGATAGATTTTTTTTTCTTTGTGGACATCGCAAATAAAGGACAATATAGCATCATGTTGTCATTTTCGAGCTCCTTGCTTCCACTTCACATTGTTATATGGCTTGGACTGTCTGTGAAAACCCTTGGGTTAGCGTCGCACATTTTTCACTTTCATTGACTCGGGTTGACAAACAAAATCACGATGCACTGAGCTATTAAGGAAAGAAAAAGAAGAGGAAGATAATATATACTGACCCGTATTGTCTCCTTCTCGGCGGATACCATGGCAACAGCGATCACGTTCTCACGCTCGATTTCACACTGTCGTCTGCTAATCCTGCTTTTCAAGGAGCGTCGACGGTACTGTTCATTCGAAAACTTCCGCCGGCTTTTCGAGTAACGATTACAAATCAATCAATCAATCAATCAAGTTGGTGACAGTCTGTTCTGTTCCATATTTTTGGGAAATCCCATGAATTTAGGCACACACGAATGTATAAATGTTGTCCTTTGGTTGTTTCCTCGAAGATACGGCGATAAAATGGGTCCGGGCACTGCTTCGTGTTACTCGTTGACACCGCTGGCAGCACTCTCTTGAAGCCGCGTAGCACTTAACCCAACGACTGAGCAGTGAACTGCAATGAGCTCACTGAGGCGGAACGCACGTTATGACTATAAAGCGTGCAGAGTAATCTTCCGTGGCGCCCCGACTTTCTTCTCATAGAGTAGGAACATGCGAATCATCCTATTTAAAAAAAAAGGATTTCACATTGAAAGCAGGTTACAAAATATTCGTGGCGAACAGTGTGTTGATATTGATGGAATTAAAAGCAAAGTGCACAATGTACCTTATTGCGCATGTGCGTCATGTCGACAGCACATTGTACGTCAGACCAAATTGATTAATAAACTGGTGAGATCGTATCAGCCTATCGTGGGAAAATAAATGACAACATGTTGACGTGACAATGCAGAATTGGGTCGATAAGAGAGTAATTTGATTGGATTATAAAGAGAAATGAATGTTGTGACACCACAAAAAGTTCAGAATCATTTAGCAATACAAGTCTGACATGCTGACAAGCACAAAAGCAGGGCTCCCACGTTGAAAAACCAAGACAAAACAATGGTGACATTATCTAGACGTATTCTGTACACGCTGATATTTTGTTGATTGGACTGTTATTTTCGCGAGTTGTTTATTTCGCACTATATATGAATATATACATATATATATATATATATATATTTGTACATCTTGTATTCTGTACTAGAGACTACGCAGTATACATTTTTTCGTGATTAAAAGCCTATTTGCGAAAATAAAACTACCGCGAAAATTCAGCGTATATTATACCATGTCTGAAACTATAATTTTGCCGTCGGGTTTTCCGCCTCAACCCCTCCAACTCCCTACATGAAATCGCGGCCATTGACAGACACTGTCTCGTTTTCTGAACATTCAAGATCACCCGACAACTATTAATCCGTTAAGTGCGTCATGCAGTGAGTAATTAGAAAGCCCTGGGAGCTACAAATGTCCTTGGAATATTATATACACGATTTTCCATATTACAATGTATTTTCTCGTCCTTTATGGCACGCATTGCGCTCATTAAGTTCCCGTGAATAACGATAATGTGATGATATATCAATGTACCGGTTACGCCCTGGATCTCTGTTGTGTTATTAATCAAATAAATTGATTTTAGAATAGGAGCACTTCCAATTTTTGTATCCGTGCTTTGCCAGTGCCGCTTCAATATTCAGTATCGTCTAACCTAACACACATGCAGTCCCCTGGGGGAAAAAAATCCAGGCTTCCCTGGACATTACGCGAGAATGAATATCAGTCTAGATAATATATGGCAAATCAAGTATTAAAATCATATTATTATGTTTTCTTAAAACTGTGGATGATGGTGGATATTAAATGCTCTAAACACTCTCGAACAAGATATCTCCATGGTTCGAGTCTTGCTTTTTTGTTTTGAATTTTGAATTGAATTGCTGAAACTGCACTGGTCTTACTCTTGAGACACAGTGAACAGTTCCAGCTGTTTATTTTCATATTTCTCAACACATCTGTACATGTACTTAACAACAACAACAAAAATACAATACAAACGAACAATTAGCAAAATACAAAATATGATATAACGTTGGTAATTACAAGAAAGTGTGTCAGCATATATTAATGTACATTAAGGACAATAAATTCTCTACATGTGAAATACGAAGGAACCGCAAAAGCAAAGCTTGTAACCGCGTGTTCCACGAAAAAAAAAAGTATCAATGTAAATTCATTTTGCAATGGAGACAGGACACAAAGTAGGCCTATTAATAACGAAACTATTTTGAAAGCTAAAACAGCAAGTAACAAAGAGCAGAAGTAAAAGAAAAGAGAAAGAAAAAAAAAAGAGAGAAAAGGAAGAGTATAAGTACTGATTGATAAGGCCCTCGTATCTACACGATATCCCTTTTGACCAAGGTGTAGAAATTACTCCCTGGCTATCATGGCAATGATGAGGTTGGTAACAATAGTGACACGGATCTGTGGGAATGAGGCTACCCTGGGTATTATAGACGACCAATTTCGTTGATGCTGCATGTATATTGAATTCAACTTCTGCATGAGGTGAAACATATTATGAATGTCTGACGAGCAAAATATTTTGTGTCAGCACCGTGAACCGAGTGATGGGACATTGTCAACGACACACCAAGGTTACAACGATGCTGAGGGAGATCGCCATGCCTCTTGCTCATCCGTTCCTATATAGAAAATGAGCGATGTTTAGCATTTACAAAGCTGCTTCCTATAGAAACATTCCGAATCATCTATTTCTCCACCCTTACACCACTTGTATATGACGATGTCATGAGCACCCGTGTCAAAGCAGACACAATACACAGTCAGTTAGAAGCCTATTAATGATGATAATCATAGGTTAAAGATCTATCACAAAATTATATTGATTGGTGCACTGAAACACATGCATACACGAAGAAACAACGTAAACTGTTATAGACATATTTACATTTGTTTATAATATTATGTATTCCTATCAGACATACATTCAAGGAGAAAAAACAAACAAACAAGTAACAAACAAACTGGAAGGAAGAATGAGAAGGTTCAAGCGTTCCTTTTCCTGTTTGTCATAAATAGAGAACACTATTAATCTTATCCATATTTCCGGAGAGACAATGCGACAGAATTAATGGATGCACATTATAATTAGATCATGTGATAAAATTTACTATCTTTGTAATGAATGTCATCATATCACGATACCCTGTTGCCCATTGTTGCAGTTTATACGGGAAGAACAGGAGCTCTCCTTTGTATATCATGTCCATAAAGTGTTATTAAACTGTATGGTAGAAACTTTATGGTTATCAGATCTTTAATCAGACTTGTAAAAAAATAGACAATTTAATCTAGTTTGACCTACTTCGAACCAGTCAATTTGTGAGAGTAATTCTTGTATAATACTTTCACATTATTAGAGGCTTTGAGAACAGTCTAGTCATATTTCCAGATGAAAATTAATATTCTACTTTGACAATACACTTACCGTGAAACGAAATCAAACATGTCTAAAATTCTATGTATGAAACATTATCTATCTATGAACTATGATAATGGCACGGCGATTTCTGTGCAGAACATTTTGCACATAATGCCTCTAGGCGGATTAGTGTGCTATATACAGAATTTGTCCTGTGCAAGAATTGTTAAAAGGCAATCCATATACTTCCACTACACAGCAAACCATGAGTGAAATCTCACGTTCTTACCATCAGGTATAGATGCCTGGAAAATGGTGTATACCAAACAGCACCAACAAGCAAGATCATGGGAGCGTCAACTGTCAATCCTTGTGATTGTATCAGTGCTCACAAAATGCAAGGAAGGTACCGGTACCATTGCAAACAACAGAACTATAGTTACCGCTTAGCGTCTTCAGAAATTGTAGTTATACTAGATTCGTCGTCACATCACGCTGTCCACACCAAAGATAACCTAGCCATGCGAAGCGCATTTGTAGACGATATAGTGTATGTGAAATCAGAACTTCTGTTTTCAGAACAGGTGAACCTGTGCCCCCTCTCGAGGTACAGAGTAAACATGTGTACGCTAATCGCTAGGCTACGGGACGCACCGTATTATCAGAGGAGGACGAACAAAACGCATGCATGTAAATAGACCAGCTTAAAGCTGTAGTTGTTGCAAGGGTTATCGGAAACCGTATTCACAGCGAATTTCATGACAGGACACGGCACTGCGAACTTGAGTGATATCATGGATAAAAAAAAAAGACTGAAACAAACAGTACGTGTTATTAGGAAGTGCTATGGATATCGCATCATCAAAGGTGTTTTATCAAAGTTCAATATCTCATCATTTTAATGTTGACTGCAATGAATATTTATAGCCAGACAACAAAATGGTGTGTGGTATAAAAGGTTTAATACGCACAGAAAAGATAGAAGTTTTGACATTGAAAGACTTTGATGTTGTCATAAATCAGTGATATTGATTGCAACCACAAAGTCATAGTCAAATCAGCAGGGTTGATGATGTCATCACGCGGTCACAAGTTAGTCTCCCATTGGACTGTAGGACCCTTCGAGAAGATTAACTTTTATATAGCATATACTTTCTCCTTCTTGGCTTGGAATTGATAATCAGAATGCCAGTGATTCTTATCAAATCATTTTGATCTTAATTGTGATGATTTTTAACAACGATATCTTACGTGGGAAAGGGGGCTGAGTGTGTAATACTCTATCGCAGCCGTATTATAATCTATAGGCCTACCCGGTAAATGCATGCCTCTCAATTACCATTGGCCCATAGATTACTTGTAACAAAGATGTAAGGCCTATGAAACATTAAGCACGAGAAAGATGTACTGGCATTTATAGTGTTTGTTTGTTTGTGTTGTTATTGTTGTTGTTGTTTTTGTTGTTGTTGCTGTTGTTGTTGTTGTTTTTTAAAGTGAGACTATATGCCTACCCTTGTCCACAGCTCCACTCGACCAGAACACAGCAACCGCAGGCATGTATACATACACGGTAAATTTTATATTGCAAAAACATACATAACTCAAAGCCAAAAGAGAGAGAGAGAAAAAAAAAAAAAAGAAATGGAGGAAAACAGAAATGAAGATGCCTTATACAACTGAAAGTTCCATTCATTCTTTCCGTACCTCTGGTAAAATGAGGCCAATCTGACTGGCTTAGACACGCTAGTCGAGGCTTTTTCTATGATTTCGATAGACTTTAGTGAAACCTTAATTCTGCCTGGGACACAGGGAGACGACATAAGGAAGGCCGAGACGCTCAAGCAGTGACATCCAACTCTCTATTTTTCCAACAACAAGTAACTGATCTGCAAGAATCTTCAGCCTATTGAAGGAGGCAGACTTAATCAAGATCAACGGCGCAGAATCGGGACAATCTTGGATGTGAAGCGAATATCGTTGCTATGGTAACGACTTCCAGTTATTGCGCCAGTGCAGTGATGATAAAGGTTTATGGGGTAGGGTGGGAAATTGGTATAGCGTATAGGGCATTGTAATAGCCATAAACATTTCAGTCTTCGTACGAATGCAGCCATGCTTGAAAACTCGGTTTGTGCATAACAAGATGAATGAGCAGCCACGAGCTATGAGGTCTGACATTGACGGATAGATGTTTCACATCCTTAAACAATCATCATGGACTCCAAACATTACACATCTTGGGTAATGTGCTTGGCAGCGCATGGCATTGAGTTTTAGCGACAAGACAAAATGATAGCATTCCAACCCCGGTATCCAGGTGGCAAGGGTGATTTTACTCATGCTCGGTAGCACCGTTGATGGCCGTACAAGGACGATCTTTATCGGATGCAAATACATTTATTGTTAATGCATCGAGGATCCACGAACACGTGTAATATCAGGTCAGTGATCATTCGTAATGACAATAAAAATGCATCGGCAAAAGCTGAACGCGGACTCGGAGCAACACGATGCGTTATATATATATATATATATATATATATATATATATATATATATATATATATATATATATATACATATACATATATATATATATATATATATATATATATATATATATATATATATATATATATGTAATATATCAAATGTAGGAGCGTTGTCGCTGCAAAACCAAGCTTCAACCACTACAGACATGAGGGAAAACTCCTTCATTGCTATTCCCAGAATTTTGTCCACCCCGACTGGTCATCACATCCTGTGGTCAGTTTACACACCCTACCTCCCTAGGAGCCTAACCTCCCCGATAAACATTTCTGGATAACTTGTCTCCCCATTGTCTACCAGTGCTAAGTTTCTCCCCCATCATCCCCATCATGTAAAATGTGAGTCACTGGTGTCAGTGACCCATGGATTGACAGTGGTCATTACTAACCTACTCCTTTGTTTTATTATAATCTGAATCCCTCTATTTTGAATATTTGAATATTGTAGATTAAGCCCCTCCTTCGAGTATAGATGTATTATAAAAGTGACCATGTGCTTTGGTCAAGAGTTCTTACTTTCACCCTCTTCGGGTAAAGACACAAAGCGTTGGTCTCCCTTGCCATCCCTCTTTAGGGGCAATATATGGCCGTTTGATGGGGAGTACCTATTAATATATCATATTCCTGTAAAGCGTTATCTCCTCCTGTGACTAAATAAAGAGCCTGGATTTGGATGCTTATATGAACTGGTCTCTTGGTCTCTTCTGTGTGCTGTCGAGAAACATTACCAATGTAACACCGCCAATACGCCATCGAACATCAACTACACAAAATAAAGGTGTTACATTCTGGTGGCAGCGGTGTGTCGATACATCGAGCCCTTCTCCAGGTGGGATTAGACGAGCCCATCCCCACATTATACCGCTCTGGATTTTGCTGTTTCTGGACTGTTTTGTTTCCTTCGAGTGGATCATCGTGCGACAGCGACCTATCTCTTCTGCGGAACTGAATTCGAGCCTTTGTGCAGTATAGGGCTCCTGCTGACACAATATATATATATATATATTTTTTTTTTTTTGCACTGTGAAATTGCAGTTTCACACAGTAAACAGCTGTGAACTATCACATCTGCAGAATTACCTATCCCTCATCACTTTCCTGGATTTTGGAGCAGTGGATTGATATCCGTGTTATACTTCAAGCGACGTGATATTGTGCTCCTTAGCGGATTGTATCCTGTCGTCATTGTGGCATCATCATCTATATGCTGGAGTGTTCTGTATTTTAATGTAAGCTGTTCGCCACTGCTGGAGAACCAACCTTTGCTGTTTTACAGTGCTGAGCTGTTCTTCATCCTGGATCTTTTTTCATCGCTGACTTGTGCTGTGTAATGCTATTTAATGTTAACGTGAGTCTACCTGTGCTGTACCTGGCTGTGCCTCCTGTTCCGTCGTCATCAACCAGTGACGTCATACATGGACTGTACAGAGCTACCGGTCATCTACGAGGGATCTGGATGAGTTCTTCTTATTTGTATTATTTTTTCCTTTTTCACTGAACATTAATTACTTAATTCGGACAGACTCTTTTACAAATAGTATTTTCTTTTGCCTTAATCCTGTCCTCTTTTTATGAGATTTGTTTTTATGTGCTGAGTGTTGGTACGTAGCTTCATTATACTCCGTTGTTTTACAATTTATTTTTGCTTTCATTGTGCATGTTGATATACGCATTTAATTGTAATTGTGTGACGTGTGTTTGTTTGTTGATGAAATCCTTTGTTTTTTTCTTATGTTGATTACGGTTTATGATATATCGCTAGTTTTTGTGTGCCAGCTTATGCTTGATTTGGCATAAGTTTGTTTATTTTCTTTTTTTATGTTTGCATAGGGTGAATTATTCACATCTTCATATTTTTGTTCTCTTCATCTCTCTTTTTCTTCTCTCTTCTCTCTCTCTCTCTCTCTCTCCATCCTGTGTAATCAATACTAGCAAGTTAGTGTTGAAGTTGGTTCTTTCTCATTCTTGACGTGGATAAACCATTTAACTTCCGACAATGGCCACTGAATACGGCACCCGTACTACATCAAAGTCTTCCTCTACCATCTCTTCCACCCCCACCTCCCTTGATCCCCACCCATCCTACCTGTTGCATCCCCTTCCAGTCACCTAATAACTTGCCTCCCCCCCCCCCCCCTCCCTCACCATCCCATGATGCCCATGCACGTAACCATGATTCCCCGAACCGCACTTGATGCGGCCGGATTGTACACCCTCCCAATTATTATGGTAACCCCATCTCCTCCGACTTCACCTCTTTCTCTCGTTAGGCCTTGGTAAACTTGACTTTCAGACAACCTTAATTAGGGATTGTTGCTATTTTGAAGTTTATTGCGTCATTTGTCTTATGTTCACTTATGTTTCTGTTGTCTGACTTCGGAATGCAAAGTAAGGAGGTATTGCCTCCTAATGCCATTCCTTTGTGTATATTTTTTTCATGACCATCAGACGGTTAAAGCAGGTCATGATTTATGTTTATGGACAAGTGTAGTTCCTACCGATTAATGCCTTGACATTTGTATTTGTTTGCTATAATTTCATGTATGATAATTTTTTTATGCCAATGATATCTTGCTCATATCCCACATGAGTGTTGTGTGGTTTAAGTTTTAATATATAATAGCCTTCCAATTGCTTTGATTTTTCCTTTGCTCTGCCTGTTTTCTGACTGTTCAGCTTTTGAATTTCCTTCTTTTATTTCCTTTCACATGATGCTTCCAAGATATTTCTGCCTGTCCTCAGCCTCATGTGGACCAATTACTAAACTTCCTTTGCACATTTTTGTAAGATCTCTCACGCATGTTTTTATATGACCTTGTCGCCATACCTAGATTGGCCTATTTCTAATATCTGTTTGAATGTGTTTTTTAATTATGTTACGCTAACACTGATCCTGGTTTCAAGTTTTCCATTCCATAAATGCAAGATTATTACATTTTTATTCCATCTTTAAAGTTGGCTTTATTTTTCCTGCTTATTCGAGACATGGACCTAATTATATTTATACGTAGATGTGTTTATTTTATTGACCAGTTATTCGCTGAATTTTGGTGATCAATGCAATCACTTTCTCTTTGGTTATTATTCTATTTTGTTGGAATTTTTTATTCCTTTTCATGTGTTACAGCCTATTACACATGAGTTAATTGTTTTGGATTAATTTCAAGGGTCTAGGGCAATTACCCCCTGGGCAATTACCCCGGACCCTTCCCCTGTCCCTAATCCTAATCCTAATCCTGAAACTAATCCTAACCATAACCCAAACTCCTAACACTAAACCTAACCCTAACCCTAATCTTAACTCTAACCTTACCACTAACCAGTATTTAGCCGGGGGGTAATTGCCCTCTGGGGGTAATTGCCCGGATACGTAATTTCAATAGTGAAGTTTTCGTATAGGCCTATTGTTCAGATGAAGCTGGTTTTTGTTAAGTTGTTTAAATTCACTGCGCACACATTTTTTTCCTCATAGTTTGAATCAGTACTTATGCGATTCTTTGATTTTTGCCTTGGTTTTACAACCTTCAGTAATGCAACACGGAAACAGGAAAATGTTTCATGATTTTTCCCATGTGCTCATTGCCTTTTAATTATAATTTCACTTGATGTTTTTGTCGTACTGTTAACACTATGTTGAATTTGATATTTCTATGTTCTTTTGTTTCCTTCTGCCTCTTTCCACTTTCTTTCATTCCTTTAGTCATGCTGTAGTATTCTGTATGTTTTATCATTTTGTTCACATAAGTTACATTTTGTATCCAGTCCCCTCTCTCATTTTCTCACTGGAGAATACTCTCAATTGTTTTTTAGGTCACCTGTCCCACTGTAATAAACCTCCTTGAAACGAGGACGTTTCATTTTGAAAGATGGAAGTAATGTAATATATCAAATGTAGGAGCGTTGTCGCTGCAAAACCAAGCTTCAACCACTACAGACATGAGGGAAAACTCCTTCATTGCTTTTCCCAGAATTTTGTCCACCCCGACTGGTCATCACATCCTGTGGTCAGTTTACACACCCTACCTCCCTAGGAGCCTAACCTCCCCCATAAACATTTCTGGATAACTTGTCTCCCCATTGTCTACCAGTGCTAAGTTTCTCCCCCATCATCCCCATCATGTAAAATGTGAGTCACTGGTGTCAGTGACCCATGGATTGACAGTGGTCATTACTAACCTACTCCTTTGTTTTATTATAATCTGAATCCCTCTATTTTGAATATTTGAATATTGTAGATTAAGCCCCTCCTTCGAGTATAGATGTATTATAAAAGTGACCATGTGCTTTGGTCAAGAGTTCTTACTTTCACCCTCTTCGGGTAAAGACACAAAGCGTTGGTCTCCCTTGCCATCCCTCTTTAGGGGCAATATATGGCCGTTTGATGGGGAGTACCTATTAATATATCATATTCCTGTAAAGCGTTATCTCCTCCTGTGACTAAATAAAGAGCCTGGATTTGGATGCTTATATGAACTGGTCTCTTGGTCTCTTCTGTGTGCTGTCGAGAAACATTACCAATGTAACACCGCCAATACGCCATCGAACATCAACTACACAAAATAAAGGTGTTACATATATATATATATATATATATATATATATATATATATATATATATATATATATTTTTATATATATATATATACACACATACGTATATATATATATATATATATATATATATATATATATATATATATATATAATGTTTTTACCCTCCGGAGATTGAGCTCTATACTTTCATTCATCTTTGAGATCTTCACGCAGTGGTATACACAAGAGGTCAAGGTGATTAAGTATAGACATACAGAAATTCATACCCATGGATAGCATCAAAAGAGTCTGAAAAATGAGTTTGCTTTTTATGACCATCACAACCGCTGCTTTGCAAGTTGGTCTCAGATAAAGAAAATAACATATCTATCATTCTATTTTGTTTGTGCATCAAATCACGTTTGTTTGTTTGTTTATTATTTTGTTTGTTTGTTACCGTTTGGGGGAGTAATGATATATCATCTTCAAACCTCCCCTTGGTCCTTATCACGAGATGTATATTGTAACCCCACAAAACTTTTATATATACGATTAAGCAAGTCATTCTGCTTATAGTCATTCTACTTTTTTATCATGTTAGAAAATTGAGAATAGCATGCTGGAGGTCATACAACTGATGATATTTATGAGACTATATTCCCAATCCTATATGTATTTGCTTCATATAATTCATCTGTGTCACTGCTGGCTAGAATTAATTTGGGAAAATATTTCTTGTGTGGGACGAGGGTTACACGTCAATTCTTCAGGTCAAGGGTTAATTAACCTCCTCAGAATAAGTTCCTCAGAATAAAAACTGGAGACCATACTGATGAGACAAAGTGAATGAAGTGCATGGATTGCCTTCAAAATCGTAGATTTTCCCTGGGGTTACTTTTGCTTGAAATCTAAAAAGATCATACACAATCGACAGTGAAATAACACATAAAATGCAGCGCGATATCAAGGCTGGGTGCTGGGGAAGCGTATACTATAGTGTGCTATTCGTGATGTAATTAAATCGACATTGATCAAAATCTATTGTTTGGTACGTAGGAAAAGTGAAAGGTCTACCATTATGGCTACAGGCTAATCCTCTGAAAATTTTAGCAGGTGAGCGAAAAAGCGTTTCTTTGCTGGTGATGAGAGAGAGAGAGAGAGAGAGAGAGAGAGAGAGTGTGTGTGTGTGTGTGTGTGTGTGTGTGTGTGTGTGTGTGTGTGTAGAGAGAGAAGCATACATTAAGGCCGTGTCACACCTTTCCATGTTTCCGGGCAAGCTAACCGGTCTTGTTGCGAGGAGGGATTTTCCGCTCGCAAGAATTTTTTTTTTTTTTTTTTTTTTTTTTTTTTTGCGGTGCAAGATGTTCAGTGTATTTTTTCTACGGTAAAATGCCATCGTTGATGATCTCCGTGTATTCATTACTAGTTTTCCACCTCCGTTTCATTTTGTGTACAACTAACATTGATCTAAAGTCTAACGTAGTTAGCTACAAAGTCTGCGATGTCTGTATGCTGATGTGTTTTTGTGAGCTGGGAGTGACTATGGTGGGAATGATATTCAGGGTTTTGCTGTGGTTGAGATGATAGTGATGATGATCATAATGATTCTGGTGATGATATACGAACCCTTTTGATGATGCAATTTATTTCGTGTGACCATGACGTTGATCATTGATGGCGAGAACGACACGAGTAGCCTCAGCCTAGGCCAAGGACGAGAGTGACACTGTCCACGGGGGCTGTTGCTCGCTCATGCACAGGAGTGGTCTAGACCTAGAGACCTGCATTTAATCTGTTTTTTTTTTTTAACCTTTTGGTTGTTCACTTGGGTTAGTGCTCCAAAAATTCGTTTCTTTAAAGAAACTCAACCAAAAGCTTGACAATAAGGTTGCCTCAGGGCTATTCTTTAGTAAATATTAGATCTAAATGGCGATGCTAATTTAGTTTTCATTTTAAGAACTCGATTATATCCCATTTTCTTTGCTCATTTTTCAAATGATAAATTATTTAGAACTGTAAATTTACTTAAATTCTGATGTACTGCATTCACCATTGTAAAAATCAATAAAAAAGAGCCCGCTGAGCAGGTGTTTCATTCTATCCTTTTCATTTCCTTCCTATCGTGTTGGTTTCCTTCCTGTCACTTCCTTCTTTGACCCTGGACGGAAGAAAAAAAAAATCCCATCTTGCCATGTAAAGACAGAACACATACCATCATGAAATATTATGACATTAGAATAGTTTTAAAAGATTATGTAAGTCATCAAAATTCTTGTGTGTGAAAATAGATAATAAATAAAAGGTGATTTCTTACAAAGCAGTTCTTTCAAATGTCCAACAGCCTCAGAACAGCTTCGATAATGAAGCTAGTGAAATCTCAAAACTATCGTGGCAACAAGTGATATTGATAGGAAATTCTGACAAAAACTGTCACAACATTTGATGTTTAAATTTGTCTAGTTTTATTGGATTAGGTCATGAAACTATAAATGCCACCGATAAAATCACAATCGCTCTCAATTTGAACAGAGGCAGTAGGGTAGGAATGACTCAGCAAACAGCTGATTATTTATGCGTCGTATCCATGGGCAACTGCGGGGTAACTGGAAGAAGACGCACGAAGTTTAGACTTGAGTCAAGAACTATTATTTATTATCAATTTTTTATTCAAAACATTTTTTTTCTTTGGATTTCAATAAAAAGGTCAAAATATTTCATATTACGCTTCTTAAATGTATTATGAATATAAATATGAAGAATTTTTATCGTGATTTCATGAAGAATTAGAAATATTATGAATATATAAATACTAGACGGGCTGAACAATGAAGTCTAATTTTGCCCCAAGAATTTGCAGCCCACCGTACGTGCTGGTGGTGCATTCCTAGCGTTCTTGCCGCACTCTCCCAGCCACGTGCAAGCATGCATGCAACAGTCACCAACAGTCACATAGAGTACATGTTTAGCTACTTCACCGATCTCACTCCTGATCTCTTGCAAAGAAAACCTTTACAAGTGTAGAAAATTCTCTCGAAACTAAGCCAGACATGAATTTGGAACATACATTACAGTGTCAAGACCTTTTCAGTGGACTTTGTTTTCGCTATTTGTCTGTTTAGCTCTCGAATGTACGACTTCTTACGTCCGATTTGTTTTTTACCTCACCACGTGGTACTGTTTTTTCAGCCCCGTGCTTCCTCCATATGCACACATGTTGTAAACACACACAAGCCACCGGCACCGCGATCGAAGTTTGAGCGATAGCGATAACATGTGTGGAGCAGACATGCGGATTTCAGCACAGATGAGTAGTTGAACGTATCACGATTGTAAAACAAATATTTTTCTATGTCTCTGCCAATTTGAATTAGGTTATCTAATCATAGATGGATTACGATTTTATTCTAAAATAGATTAGCTATGGCAAGAATTTGCTTACATGAGAGTTATTTGATAACATTGCAAAATAAAACCCCCGTCATTGAATGGAATGTTCCAGAGCTATCTCGGGGGGGGGGGGGGGGGGAGCATGAATACACTTCGCGTGTAGATCGCGCCGTAGGGAAGATCGCGCCCAAGTTCACTGCCGACTTACTAGGCAGGCACGAAGATTACTAGTACACAGAGGCCCGTACGTGGATGGGTCAAGCAGCTGAAAAAAAAAGGTACTGGAAGCCCACGTAGTAGCAAGGCCTACACGTGGATGAGGTTAGAAATTGCCGCGCGCCTCCAGCTCACCAGCTCCTGGCCGCCTCTTATTGGCCGGCCTTGAGCGCGACGTTCGACAAGCCATACCATAGTCTTGAATATTCATTAGCACAGTAGCCAATAACAGAGGCCGTCTCATGAAAACTGCCCCGTGTACAAAGTGAATGGCAAAAAAAGTGTGTCAGAAAGAGTGTGTCAGATAAAGTGGGTCAGGAAATGGCGTTACGAGCGACTTACAGGTACTAGTGACTGAGATGTACATGCGTTGGAGTTGCCTGCGAGGTGCTGCTGGTAAGGGTCTCATACTGGTGTTCTGCGTGCACCTGTGCGAGCGAACCCCCATGACTCACTCCGAACAAGTTTTGAGCATGCTCAAGGCCTTGTCATACTAGTTTGCCGGCACAAACCCTTGTTGGTCGTATTAGGAGTCTGCATGTGCCAAGACTAATACACGCACCACTGCACTGCAGCCTCTCCCAACTATTGTCATACCGCATCTGGGGAAGTTTTGCGGCTTGACTTGCGGGGGAACAAATTTGCACAGTTGGTCCGCACCTGACAGTAGCGCGTATCTTGCCTGCAGTTGCCCGGAGGTACGCACGCAAGTCCGATTTAACCGCAGCCAAGTTTTGAGCATGACCAAAATTTTTTCCGGGTGAGTCGCGGGGATGCCCGGAGAGGTCCACGCAGAACGCCAGTAGGAGGCCCTTACGGGCAGCACCTCGCAGGCAACTCCCACGCAGGTACTTCGCAGTCCCGTATGCAGCCAAGATAATGACATTCTGAGGGATTTCTGCCATTCCTTCAGAGGAATTCCCTCACTGAGTTGTCAGCCCCCACGCGACTGGTACAAAGGTCACACAGTATACTCGCAAGTAGAATTTTAAGTAGAACGCGTCCAGCAAGTAATAAGACACATGCACTGACTCGCTCAAATCCTTGTCCGCCCTCAGGAATTCTCCGGTATGCTGGAAATTCCTACACTCCACAAGCCCGCGTAACTTGCCCGGAAAGGTGTGACAGGGCCTAAACAATAAATAGTTGCGGGTAAAAAGATTTACGTGCGCACCTCCGGGCGCCTACGGATGAGATACGTGCTAGGTACTGTCTAGTCCACTTCCTGGACTGTATTCGTAGTGTGCCCGCGTGTGTACGGACGTACGTTGATGGTGTCTGTATGTACAATGTATTACACAATTCACCCCTCCTGAATGATTTTTTTCGGGAGTACCAATTGGTGGAGTGTCGCAATCAGCGGTTGGGCGCATTGGGTGGGTGCCGAGTGTGTGGGGACTGCGGATGATAAAAATCGTCCAGTATCTGGACTAGGTACTGTCATGTGCGAGTCATCTGCGGGGACCTCCGGGTAGTAAAAATTGTTCTTCGAAAGTCGTACGCAAGGCTTGCCCGGAAAGGTGTGACACGCCCTTGAGGTAATTATCAAACCGTCCATGGATTTAGCTTGACAGAACGCAAATCTACACACAAGTTCGAGAGTGGGCTACTGAAAACAGGTGGGGGTGAGCCTGTGAGTTCATGCTTTTGTTTTCTTGAGGACGTCATAATGGTTTCATATTCCGATGTCTTTCCTGAATTGAATGTAATGATCTTCATGTATTTTGAAGCGACCCGTTCCAGTCAATGAACCTTGAATAAAAAAAATGACTCTTATACAAAACGATGGAACCTTTAAGAATTCTTTGCTTTCAAGTGCTTTTCGAAAGATTGATAGTAATGGCTTTATACGTTATTGACAGTTCCCCAAGACTATAATGGTGTTTGTAGGTGTGTGTGTGTTCGTGTATGTGTGTGTGCTTAATGCTTTGTATTAATGAACATAATGAACAGACAGATCTATGATGTTTAGATTAAAAAAGATGAAATGAAAAGTTGACAAATTAATTGAAATGTATACTACATTTTATACAAGTATTCAAGCACCATCATTATTATGAATTTTGTACATCTGACACACACAGGGGTATGCATGGTGAAAAAGATGTGAGGGAAAAAAACACCTACCATCATTAATCTATGATAATTGTATGATGAGAATGAATATTTCATTATTTTGTTGTGATGAATTTGAATAATACATTAAATACTGCGGTATATTCTCTTTGTGTGCATTTCGAGGCATCGCGGTTGATGGATTCTGCTCTGTTACTACATCCACTGGCATAATTATGTAGGATTATCATGAATAATACTCTGGCCTGTTTACACAAGGCCGCCATAGAGATGGCTTTGAAAGCGGAAATCACCTGGAAGATGATGATTTCATATCGAACTGATACTTCATGCATGGTTTGCATTTTCCTACACTGAAAAAAAAAAATAGGCCTTTATACATTTTGCCACTCAGTGTGTTGGATTTATAACAATGTGTAAGGTAGCATTTCATGGCCGCAATTCCTGCAATGTCTCGAGCTTTGGTTAATTTAGTAGGTTTTCGCTCTCAAAAATCTATCACAACAATAAAATATCTTTCAACAAGGTTCGATATTCACAATATCACTAAAATAAAATAGCTATGTTTACTTAGTCGTCTGTCTTGACGTAATTTCTGGATGAAATCCCAACAATATACGTGCATCATGCATGGCTAATTAATTCATAAACGTATTAAACATGACTGCATTTAATTATTTATTTATTTATTTATTTATTCATTTATTCATTCATTTATTTATTTCGTCATGTTTAAACAGGGTAGACCCCTCAGTTTCTCAACTGGTTTCTAAGGGAGCCCTGTGTACATGACTTATACAATGATAAAACGCTTGAGTACAATAGACTTCATAAAAATCACATAGAAGTATAACACACATACACAAAACAATACACTTAAAAAGACTGACATAAAATATACTGAAATCGGCATGGACGAAGTGAATCGAGTCAAGAAAAAAAAAAAACCCGTATAGATTAACTGTGTAATTACTGTAATGACGCACCGTAGGTAAAAACTGAATTTAAAATACAATAAAAGGGGCTACGCAGGGCTGCCAACATTGGAAACTACTTGAGAGTGAGACTCCCATAGGCCAATGCTATAATTTCGGAGTCAAAATGAGTGAGATCAATAGAAATGCATGCAAATGAAATAAAGTTTTAGAGTGAGAAAGGACCAAACTGAGTGAGTCTCACTCTCAATGAGTGAGAGTTGGCAGCCCTGGGCTAGTGGGACACACACACACAAAAAAAAATCATTAAAACAATCAATTTATCACCATTGTATCATGATAAGTATTTGCTTAAAAGGTATAACTCAACTGACGACATACTATATGCTTATATACATTATTGTGTGATATTGAATTTTATGACAATGCATAATTATCTTAAGGTTATACAATCATGAACACTCTTTTCATCGTTCATTATAGTTTTAAGCACCTTATTTTCTGTTACCAAAAATGTGATGTCTATTAATTATGCTTTTGTCGAAAAATGAAAATAAATTGAATCTGAATCAGCATTTCCACAACGGTATTCATATGCACTTTCACAAAGGAATATCTATTTTGCTTAATTAACTTCCTTTTAATCGCACACAGCACGTTAAAGTGTTTGCAGCTGTATAGTGACATCAAACAAGAAAAAAAAAAAACCAGGAAACGACCCCCCCCCCCAAAAAAAAAAAAGACCCTCAAACATTACATTATTATTCGTACTATACTTTTGTAATGTGCATCTCCTCACAGAAGTCTCACATTTATACCATGTGTTCAATAGATTATTTCTACATTTCCTTTTGATATGAAACTGATCAAAATTTTAGTCGCGTCCTTATCAAATTTTCATAGGGTTATAATCTAGCAATTATAAACTTGAGGGGAAATTGGTTTTGATTACCAATCATCGATCAAAAAAATCATATGCTTGCTTTAATGTCTGATTTTTGTAAACCGTCGAAAATAAAAGAAAATAAAAATTATCACTATTTCTTTTAATTTGCACAATGAGGTAGAAAGGCAAATTTCATTGTTAGTCAATATATGTGGTAAAATTCCATCTTATCGCCGATTTTGATTAAAAAGTCGACTATTCTAACCGTTTTCACTCTTTGTACAAAATCTATTCTGACTTGGAGTGTCATTTTGCACTTTAAATGATTTAGAAAAACACCTCGTTCCTTCTGACCAAGGAGCTTGAATGATTGGTGTACATGTAAAGCAAAACATTCAGGGATCAAGGATTCAGGGATCGGAAATGCAGGGACCTGTTTTAATCACCCATGTAGTCTATGATTTCTGCCTGACTTACAAAGGTTAGCATTATCAACTCACTGTTTGGGACTACTATGTTGACGTGAACATAGGCCTATACGCAAAGATAAGATGAGACGTGCATATGTAACGTTTGTTGGATTTGAAAGGCAAAAATAATAATGATCAAAGTTTCGATAAAGAATCTAAACATCAGGAGGGAAGACTTTATTCTGTTTTTGAGGGATTTCTCTGATATGAGGAAATTTTTGTTAAGGTTGAAATATGCATATATACGCAATAAATGAATAAATAAATGAATATGTATATATATATATATATATATATATATATATATATATATATATATATAATCGTTGATTTTTTCCCCAAACAACCATGGATACATCTTATATCGGACAAGCCACCATACCATTCACTCTCGGATTACCACGGGCTACTCTATTGCATTCGATGTTAAATGTTAAATTAGCCGTCTAAAGTTTAAGCTGTTGTATTATTATGAATATATTATGGGCAACACCAAGAGATCTGCACTATTCCGTTTTATTTTTCGTGGTAAAGACTCAATAAAAACTTGGAAATTGTGGGTGGAAAAACACATCAAACTGTCAAAACAATACCCATAAGGAGGTGAGGATGTATTCAAGTAACCGTGTGAAACTTAGCAGTATAAGGTTATGGATGTGATGGGTGCTTGAAGTCACGAAAATTAAAGAACAAAACAGGTAGCTCAACAACTTTCATCTTACAGTTTTCACTCTGCAGTAGCTTCATTATTGCTCAACGTTGCTAAAGCATATAACATATTTCATTTCATTTTATTTCATTTCCGACAAAAGTATACAATACAATATGACATTTTTGTATGTACTAAAAAATAGGGGAAAATGCCGTAAGACTTTGTAATACTTACTAACGATGTTGTGTTCTGTGAAAATATTCCATATCCTATATGCTCCCATCCGATGATATTTTCATATACAACACCTCGTGGTCTGTAAGCAGACGGTGTTGCTATCCGAGATGATAGTGAGGATGGAGTGAGTAGAGATGAGATGATGGGGAGGCAGCTGAAACGGAAGTAATGCGTGTTGCTCTTCCTCGACCAGCGTTCCGCGGCTCACAGTTATTTACCATTTCTACCTTTGCTGACGTCTATACAAATTGAAGATGAGATTACCAATCGGCAATGCATGATTGTATTCATTTATATGGCTGCCTCTCAGGCTTTGCAGCCCAGCAACGAGCTCTTCCACGGCCGCAATCTGACTGTTTACTCTCCGTGTGTATTCTGTAAACGTTTGCGTCGTAAGGACAGTTCAAAAGGGGATTAGGACGCGCTTGGAAATTATGCGCTCTCTGTCTATAGATGTTTGCAGATCGTCACTGGTTTGTTTCTTATTACTGAAGGCTAGACTTTATAATCGGTGTTATATTTTTGTGTTGTGTGTGTGTGTGTGTGAATGTGTGCGTATGTGTGTTTTCAAGCTTAAGGTCACTTTTGTTCAGACAAGACTGCAAGAGGAAGAGACATAAAAAAACAACATTATTGATGTATAATTTCGAATGAACTTAAAGAAACCAAAAGACAAAAACAAAAAGACACACACACAGAAAACAGAAACATACAGCAATGGAATACACATTTAAAAAATGCACACACATACATTATTTATTGGAACAATTGAGATTTCATTGTGAGTTAAAAAGTAAGATTAAGTTTTTCCTCATTATCTACTTGTGTGTAAAAGCCCCAATTAAACTATATTCTTAAGTTGTTGCGTTACTTTCTCATTTACTGACCAAATTATTTGAAAGTCTAAGTGCACTTCTATAACAAGAGTGGGCGAGGATGTCTCCCATCCACACGAGGGAGTTGTTTTTTCCCCATTTTTAACATGTTTAGTGGTGAAAATTATCGATCTGGTGGACACTTTTGGTGGATTAATATTTTGAAAATTGTAAATAAAAAGAAAACAAGCAAAACGATACGTTGGGAATTTATTCAAGATGCAAGAAAAACAAAACAGAAACAAAAACTTTAATTTTTGCTTGATTTTCTCATTGACTTAAAATAAGAAAACATCTAATACTTAAGCACAGGCCTCTGTGGGGGAGAGCTTGCAATGGGGAGGGTATCAAAGTTTTGGAAAATCTAATAAAAAGGAATAAAGAAAAAATTGTTTTTCAAGCTGTCCAGTGAGCAGGGTCTCCCCCAAAAATCAAACAAACAAACAAACAAACCACAAACAAACAAACAAAACAACAACAACAACAACAACAACAACAAACTCCTTAGTTACGAACCTGTATATTTTGATGAGGCAAATTTGTTTGAAGAAGACATAGATAAACATTCCCTTTTTTACATCGTTCACCGATCATACATAATATCATTTGAAACGGCCGTGATGTCATGGACTTCATAATTTTCTGGCCGATTGACTCATTATCATGATAAAGCCACGTCAGTGGCATTGATTCAATAACTTAAACTCCCTTGCTCTTTCCAAACTCAACATTATTGGTAGAGCTTCATAGAACTCCTTTATTATTCCGTGAAGACAGTAAAGGATATTTCCTTAAATTAATAATATCTTCTAAATTAAATCCCTCAGCTAGCCAAAACGAAAGCTGGAGACATGCTTTCATAGCAACGGCGTAAATCCATACTGAGGAGTGGGGGGGAACACACACTTTACAGGGATCGGATGCCCCACTCGTTTGCATGAAATATAAAGTGGGAGAAAAGTGGCAGCAACAACATAAAGACTTTTTGTTCTTGTTGCTTTTTTTTTTGCTTGTCAGACGACTTTCGGCGGAAAATCAGACCTTAAAAGTATGAAAACATTTCTTTTTTTGGAAATATCTGTGAGAGGGAGCGGAACGACCGAACGGGGGAAGGGTGTGTATGGGGGGGGGGGGGGGGGTATCCCTCTCCCACACGAGGAAGATTTTGCATTTTCAGACCTGAAATTCAGCGATCTGGTGCCCACTTGTGGTGAAAATTTTCTTTTCTTTTCTTTAAAAAAACAATAAGAAAATGAAATATTCACAGTATATTATTGAATGACAAAATCGTGGTATTTCAGCTCTTGCTGTGCGACATCACTGTGAAGGCCTACTAAATAATGGGGCCTATCATCGGCGTAGACAGGATTTGATCTTAGGAGGAGCGGTTATGTGAGGGAACGAATCAAGCGAGGGGGGAGGGTATCCATGGTAGGGGGGTTTCCCCCTCCTAGGGTGAAATCTCTTTGCGTTGAAAATTTTGACATTTTTCAGTCAAAAACTGCCGTTTGTAGCTATATTCTTCGCTTTGGAAATTAAGGGGGGGCACACCAGGCGCAACTGCTGTCAATCACTGGCAGCAACATCAGGAGAATGGCATAGCGATTAAATGCGAGCGAGCGAGCATGAAAATTTTAACATTTTACAGTCTAAAAACTGCCGTTTGTAGCTATACTTTTTCGCTTTGGAAATTAAGGGGGGCCGCATCAGGCGCAACTGCTGGCAATTACTGGCAGCAACTATCAGGAGAATGGCATAGCAGTTAAATGCGAGCGAGCGGGGCGAGCGAGCTTGAAAATTTTGACACTTTACAGTCCAAAGACTGCCGTTTGTGGCTGTATTTTTTCGCTTTGGAAATTATGGGGCACACCGGGCGCAACTGCCGGCAATCGGGCAGCAACATCAGAATGGCATAACGATTAAATGCGAGCGAGCGAAGCAAGTGAGCTTGAAAATTTTGATATTTTACTGTCCCACATGTCCTTTGTGGCTGTACTAGTATTTTTTCCCTTTGGAAATTAAGGGGGCGCACCGGGTGAAAACTGCTGGCAATTACTGGCAGCAACATCAGGAGAATGGCATAATGATTAAATGCTAGCGAACGAAGCGAGTGAGCTTGAAAATTTTGACATTTTCCGGTCCCAAAAACTGTCGTTTGTGGCTGTATTTTTTCGCTTTGGAAATTAAGGGGGCGCACCGCGCAAAAACTGTTGGCAATTACTGGCAGCAACATCAGGAGAATGGCATAATGATTAAATGCGAGCGAGCGAAGCGAGCGAGCTTCAAAATTTTGACATTTGACAGTCCAAAAACTGCCGTTTGTAGCTATATTTTTCGCTTTGGAAATTAAGGGGGCGCACCGGGCGAAAACTGCTGGCAGTTACTGGCAGCAACATCAGGAGAATGAAATAATAATTAAATGCGAGCGAGCGAAGCGAGCGAGCTTCAAAAATTTGACATTTTACAGTCCCCAAACTGCCTTTTGTAGCTATATTTTTCGCTTTGGAAATTAAGGGGGCGCACCTGCTCACAATCACTGGCAGCAACATCAGGAGAATGGCATAGCGATTAAATGCGAGCGAGCTTGAAAATTTTGACATTTTACAGTCTAAAAACTGCCGTTTGTAGCTATACTTTTTCGCTTTGGAAATTTAGGGGGCACACCGAGTGCAACTGCCGGCAATTACTGGCAGCAACATCAGGAGAATGGCATAGCGGTTAAATGCGAGCGAGCGGAGCGAGCTTGAAAATTTTGACATTTTACAGTCCATTAAAGACTGCCGTTTGTGGCTGTATTTTTTCGCTTTGGAAATTAAGGGGGCACACCGGGCGCAACTGCCGGCAATTACTGGCAGCAACATCAGGAGAATGGCATACTGATTAAATGCTATCGAGCGAAGCGAGTGAGCTTGAAAATTTTGACATTTTCCAGTCCTAAAGACTGTCGTTTGTAGCTATATTTTCGCTTGGGATATTAAGGGGGGCGCACCGGGTGTACCTGCTGTCAATCACTGGCAGCAACATCAGGAGAATGGCATAGAGGTTAAATGCGAGCAAGCGGAGCGAGCGAGCTTTAAAATTTTAACATTTTACACTCCAAAAACTGCCGTTTTGTAGCTATATTTTTCGCTTTTGTTTGTCCCACTTTTATTTGAGAACCACCCCCCCCCCCCATCGACGCCTCTATACATATTAGGTTGCTTTTGTTAAAGGTCCAGTATACCTTTGGGAGCAGTGATTTCAAAAATGTTCAAGATATCACATTTAATGCATATATGTAGGTCTGTTGTATCATAAAACATCCTACCATATGAAATATTTGCCATAAAACCTAAAATATAAGGAGATATCAGGATTTTTCTCAATACACCGTAACTGTATACGGTTTAGTCTGGAAACATTTTTATTATAACTATTGTTCACATTTTGTGTATTTAGCAACACTTAACATCCATTATACGGATTCAAATTTTGACAGTGGTTGTTTCTATCCCTAACTCACATTTTAGAACTATTTTAAAGCACTAATGCTTTCATCTGCAAATGGTAAATTATGCCTTTAAGTGAAAGATCTGCTGCACACTCTTTGATAAATTAGGGAATATACGTCTATGTCAAAAGTGTACAAAGTTTATCCCTTATCCTGTATAGCGGACCTTTTGCATGTTCATGATTGCAATACAACGATCTGGTGCATAGTTCTGGCGATATTTGGACAATTTTCCATTAGGAAAGTTCGAGATTTGTCCTCATCTCGGGAATTGCTTGGGGGATAAATGATTTGTCTGTCTAAACACTTCCTTTGGGGCGGGGCAAATGCCCCTTTGCCCCCCATAGATTCAACGTCCCTGATCTTCCCTTGGTATGCCCATAGATGTATCCTGACTGAGTCATCAGTCACTGTCGTTTCTCAGGAATGATTCGGGAAATGGAGGGGATTCAATAATTATGGTGATAAAGTTGTTGTTATTGTTTGTTTGTATGTTTTCGTACATATTTTGCAGATGGTCCCCAGTTACTCGCGTCATAGCATGTTTACATGTAGACCTATACTATTTGACGTTGTCAACGCCTGAGTCATACCTTACAGTGTATGTCGATGTTACTTTCTTCGCGAGCGAGCGAAGCGAGCGAGCGCTTGAGAAAATTATACATTTTCCTATAAGATAGAATACTGTTCAGCTCTGTTACCTGTCTGAAGGCCGGCGTACAAACGTCATGCAATATGCCAAAATTGATACAATCACATTTCTGCTTCCTCCATTTTTTCCCCTCAAAATTCAGGGGGGGATGATTGTACAGGCCATCCCCCCTCCTCCATTTCAGGGGGGGATATATCCCCCCCATCCCCCCCGGGATTTACGCCCATGTTTCATAGATAACAACCCCCCAAAACAAACAAACAAACAAACAAACAAACAGGGTCAGACTGGGAGTGTCCTTCTATCTGCATGCATAAGTGTCTCTTCATTATTGGAAAGAAAAAGTGAATTCAACTGTTAAAACGTTTACATGCTACCTAAAGCCATACCTAAACGCTAAATTTTCGCGGTGGTTTTATTTTCGCGAATTTCTCATGTATATGATCTCTTGATCAAAAAAATAATAATCTGTCGCTGCATGGCATGTATTTTGCGCATTCTGAAGCTGAACGCTATACTTGCAATTAGACCAATTTCTCTTTAAATCCGTGGAATAACATTCCTTTTTTGTGAGAGAATTAACATTTCAAGCCATGTTTTATCACAACAATTTGTTTGAGAAGACACAGTATCTTTTGAGCGTTTACCAGTACGATATTTTATTTTTCAGCTATGATAATAAGAAGATCACGAAATGCGAAAATGCTATCGTCCGATCAACTGCCATTCGCGGAAATATCTGAACGCGAAGATATCACCGTGTTACAGAATGCGTCTTTAAAGTCACTCTTACTCAACATGGTGGCCCTGCTTTTGTTTTATACGTGACAACATGTTTGTCATAGACTGTATTGCGTTAAATGATTCTGAACTTTTTGTGGTGTCAAGCTATTCATCACTCTTTATAATCCAACCAAATTACTTTCTCATCAACCCAATTCTGCATTGTGACGTCAACAAGTTGCATTTTCCCTCGATAGGTTGATATGTACGAACCACATCAGTTTATTAATCAATTTGGTCTTTTGACGTACAATGTGTTGCTGACGTGATGCACATACGGAATAAAGCTTGTTGCTTTAAATTAGTAATATCACAAGAGTTAGTGTTCGCCACTATTATTATTTTGTAACATGTTTTATAACGCTTTCGATCTGAAATCCCTAGCTTTCATAGGATTGTAGTGTTTGTGGGTAGTTTATGAAGGTGGACCGAAGGGCGGAGGTGAGAAATTAGGGGTATCCCCCTCCCACACGAACAGGGGTGTCGATTCTGGGACCGGCATGATATTGGGGGTGGGGCAAACATATACCATTTTGCCCCTGTAATTCCACAGATTTTGGAAAATTTCTTGTTTTTTTTAATGGAGAACTGTCATAATATTTCATCCAAAGTGTGCACCAGATTGTTGAATTTCAATTCTGAAAATGCAATTCTCCCTCGCGTGCAACGGGAGGGGGATATACCCCCTCCCGCACCCTCCCCCTTTAGGGTCCTTTCCCATAGTCTTAGTACACTTTTAGAAGTGTTCACCAGATCTGTCACTTCAATTTAAAAAAAAAAAAATGTAAAAGTTCCCTGGTGTATATAGGAGAGGATATCCCCTTTCAATTATCCCTAAGTTTCCAGTTTGATTCCCCTCCATAGATTTATCATATAGGGATTGATAATTTCCCAAATTCCATCAAAAATATGTCAACGAGATATTTTCGTGAGTGAATTCTAAAAATGTAACAGCCCCTCGTTATATGCACCGGCGTCGATCATGGAGGTCAAGGGGCAGTTGGTCCCCCCCCCCACATGAAAATATTTGGGGGAGGGGCAAACATATCATTTTGACCAAACATTCAACAAAAAGTGTGCATCACACTATTCAATCTCAATTCTAAAAATGCAAAAACTCCGTCGTGTAAGAGGGGGTTTATGGAGGTGAATTTAAACAAAAACAAAAAAAAATTAATCGATTAGAAATGTTTACTGAGTATCTTTTGAACGCAGGTACAATTTACCGTTAGAAAATGCTAACAAAAAGAAAAAACAAATAATGTCGAGTTAACAAAGGGGGGGGGAGGCGATCCCCCCTCCCTCCGAAAAAAAACCCCACAACAACAACAACAGGGGGAGGGGGAAATGCGTCCCCCCCTCAGTCCTCCCCCCCCCCCCCCCCCCGAACACGAAAAGCGACTACCGTTGTCAAATTCGTGATGAGCCTTGAAGAAGACTAGCATTTAGCATTCGTGGACCGACCACGGACGGCGAATGGGATCGTACTATCTCCGAGTGTACTGCATGTGCCTAGTAGTGGTACACTGTAATGTACAAAGCCCAACAACCCGCCTGCTAAAATGACTGTCCTAGAGCTTTTACTCCTTTTATTCGTCATTTCAGCTATTATCGTTTCGGCAGTCAGACTTTTCATCAGGGTAACGCAAAGATTTGCAGATGTGGAGAGGTACAGCATGGAAGGAAAGACAGTGCTAATCACTGGAGGAAGCAACGGTGAGTTGTCCGTTTGCCCCGCCGATACTGCCCGCTCAGCTGCTGCCTGTGAGAGGGCCGAGGGTCCACGTCCTGAGCGAAGGGAAGGAGGCCTGAGGATCGGCAAGCCTTTCATAACTTCAGCTGAATTGAAATCACAAGACACAACACTGAACTGTTCCCGAACTGTGTTGTGTAGTTGATGCAAATCACGCAGTTTACTAATAATATATTAATATATGGCGGGAATGTTAGAAAGTTGTTGTTGTTGTTGTTGTTGTTGTGTTTGTTGTTTTGTTTTGGTTTTTTTTTTTGGGGGGGGGGGGGGCGGGAGGGGGGAGCCTGACTCAACCCGGCAGCGCGGCGTGCACAGTGATCTACCCCGGCCCTCTCGTACCTGATTGCGCATGACACAGAAGTTTAAAATGCACTTACAGGAAGCCGATAGCGACTGTGCTGTTTGCACATAAAAATACCATTAGTTCTAGACGGAAGGAAATTATTGCAACGGCATGTTAAATTCTGTAAAAGTATGACGTACAAATCAGAATGTAATATAAGAAAAGGGCTTGAATATGACCCTTATTATGAGTAACCCTGGAGTGCTCCTTCACACAGTTCACGAGATAGGGCTGGTTGCAGTTGGAATATGAGGTACCATAGTATTGGAGAAGACGCAGGGATGTCAAGTTCAAAAAAAAATTCTGAGTGAGATTTTCATGACTCGGCATCTTGGCATGCGAATGTGCGCGCGAGCGAGGGTTTGGGAGGGGGGTCCCCCTCCCCCCCGTGGCCTCCCACGGTAGGGAGCTTTTTCAATTTTTAGCTCTTAAGTTAAATGGTGCGATCAGGTGCATACTTAAGTGACTATTTTTTACTTATTTTGAAAGACAAAAGGGAAATATACCTTCAATTGCAACTATCTTTTGAGCTATGCTCATCATTATAGGCCCAAGTTGCAGACTTCGCCCGATGCGTGAGAAAAATGGGTGTCATGCGTGAGATCGTGAGATGGCCCCTAAATGCTTGAGTCTCACGCAGAATGCGTGAGACTTGGTAGCTCTGAAGACGTCATGTTGGTTTGGCAGACTAGGCCTCTTTGTCATGTGGCTTGCATTTACCAAAAACATCAAAATTGAAGAGAAAGACTTCCCAGGCCCGGCCTGGAATGTTCTTGGATTGAAGACGTATGATGAGGGGGTATGTCCATTATCTGTTTGTGCAGAGTCAATTAGAAAAATTTTCCTTCAACTTTATAATCATATTGTAGTTGGAGAACAGTTGTGGGACTGCCCATCCCCCACATAATAAATAGCTGCCAACTTCTTTGTGCACTTTGATGTGTGTAGGATGTTCTGAATCGATGACACAATGTGTGGTAATCAGACCATGTGCTAAATCATGCTTTGAAGAAGGTATGGTCTTCGAAACTTGTCCTTTTTTATCTGGACAGGTATTGGCAAAGCCACCGCCAAACTTCTTGCACGGAAGAAGGCCAGAGTCATCATCGCCTGTCGTAATGTGGAAAAGGGTCGTGCTGCCGTGGACGAGATTATCGCTGCCACAGGGAACAAGGACGTCCGTGTGAAGAAGCTTGACCTGTCATCCCTCGCATCAGTGCGCTCCTTTGCAAAGGAGCTGAAAGAGGAAGAATCAGCATTGCATGTCTTAATCAACAATGCAGGCATTCTTGGTAGGATATGCTTTGTCCCATGCATGTTCTAAAATAATACCCCTAAGAGCAATATAAGAGTGTTGTATTGAAAATGCCAGTAATAGATTGCGTAAAACTCATACTGGGTTACAAATGGTGTGACGCCAAACAACGTAAAGAATTTTTTTCACATGTCCTAAATCAAGTAAATGGTAACAAAGATTCACATGCAGGTCTCTCATCTAACAGAAACTATGCAGTACTACTACTTCTATGTTACCGTAAGTTTGTTTGTTTGTTTGTTTTTATTTCTGCATTCAATCAAATACAATTTGAATACAAACTTCGAAAAGTACAAAGATAAAGAATAACAAGTGCAGTGAAATAAATTGATTTAACAGTACATGAATAGATACACATGGGTGATTGCATTGAGCAATGTAGATACACAGAAACATAAAATAAGATATACAGTATTTTTCAGTAAACAACAGAGATCATTGAATGCAGGAGACCACCATCGTAAGCGATTAAGCTTGAAATGGATGGAGGCCTCAAGTAAACAAGTAAAGTGAGAATCATTGACATAAACTTGCAGGCAATATCTGTGTTCTTGAAACTTTAAAACAAAACTAAAAAAAAACACAAAACAACACCTAGTAATCAGTAATTCAACAAGATCCCATGTGAAATGATCAGGGCATAGTTATGGGTGTATACGACAGAATTTAGGCCATGCTATCAGTGTTTGTGATTCTCAGAATGTTGTTACAAGTTAAGATAATACACAATACACACAGGTGCAACTCTGGGATTGTACACACATGCACTTACAATCAATTCCCACTCCTCATACAGTAATACGTATGCTGGGTCTGGTTGAGATAAATGGCTTTTGTCCAACATTTTTCTCAATGTTCCACTTCCAGCACCAGCCAAGAAGACGATCACAGAAGATCACTTAGAGATGACTTATGCAACGAATCACTTTGGCCCATTTTTGCTGACCAATCTCCTCCTAGGTAAATATTAAGCATATTTACAATGTAGCTTCCAGAAGAAAAGGATTCCCTCACAGTGATAGGAATGGACAATGTTGTGATTAAATCATACCATGTCCAATTTATCAATGCCATTGATGGATACAGAAACATCCAGTTCTTTCATGTTAATCTTTGGACATTCTTAATTCAGCAAGGCCCACATTTTGTGTCATGCAATGTGGAAGTTTGTTTGTGAATATGTGATTTGAACTTCAATTTCAGCTCTTTTGATCAATGCAATCTATTTCAGGGGGAGGGGAGGTGAATTAGTATGGAAGGAATGTAAAAGAATAATTTATGTACCACTGGTAGTTATAAGTGTATGTATTTGTTTGAAATATATTATTTCAGCACTTGACAAGGTTCTTTTATACTTTTAAGCTGGGTGATGATGTGTGAATTATTCTCCAGACTGATTTTTTCTTTTTTTCAAATGTAATCCAAAGTTTCAGGCATTACTAAAGTTACCTTTTCTGCCTTTAGAACTCTTACAGAAGTCTGCCCCAAGTCGCATCATCAATGTCAGCTCTGTGGTATATGCCATGGGACGCATCGAGTTTGATAATCTATGTGCTGAGAGGAGCTATAGCAGCTACTCACTGTATGGCCACACAAAGCTAGCCAACATCCTGTTTACCAGAGAGCTCAGCAAGCGTCTTGAGGGCACAGGTAACTTTCTCTGTTTCATTGCTCCATCGTCAAAAGGCCTTTCCTAGATTTTCAAGCTCTACTCTGATATTCTGAACACAGTGTTTTTACTGCAGGTTCGTCCAGTGATGAAGGTTATGCCTACAGATCTGTTTTTTTTTTTGGGGGGGGGGGAGGGGGAGTGCTGAATGGAAGTAAGGTTGACTTTATGGTATTGGTATTTGATCATGGACTGAATAATTAATCCAAATTAGTAAATCAGCAAAGCTAAATTTAAAACAGAGCAAGCTTTTTAGCACACCTGACAGTTTCACTTTATTGTTCTTCAGAAATGTGGTGTGGATGTTATTAGAGATGTGCATTCCCTATGATGAGGATTGTTGTCGTAGAATGATAAATCCATTAAAATTGCAAGAATTGATGCAGCTTCATCATATTGCAATTTATGTGCCATGCTAAGCCATACATCAATTCATACCAAAGGATTTTATGAATTTTAGCTCATCAAAATACACACTTCACTACTGGTAAATTCACTGTACTTTGGATTTTACCGGAATTTAGTGTCTTATTCTTTCATAGATATTTATACCTGATCTGAAATGGAACCACATGTTCTGATATTTCAAACAATGGTAAAACTTTATCATTCAAAAAGGAGAACAATTGTGGAAAGGCTTGATGTTATGAGCAATAGTTTTATGGTGTAAAGTAAAAATATAGTTTGTTTGCCAAAGCTACTGGGATCACTATACACATTCCTTGTAGGAGTTACTGCAAACTGCCTTCACCCTGGCACTGTGAGGACTTCACTGCTAAGCTACAGACCAGAACTCAAGCTTATATCTGTCATCTTTGGCTCTCTCTTTTGGAAGGTAAAACAAAGCTGGATATACCGTAGTGAGGCATTTTGTGGACTGTTGCATCTCGTCTAATTTCATACGAATTTGACAAATAAAAAAGATAGTTTGATGGCATAATCAGTTCAATTTATTTGTGCCCAAAACTACAGTCATGGAGTCCATGGTGTTCAGTTATGTGTCTCTGCCCAAAAGATGGCAATGTGAATTTAATTGAAATGTGTTAATTACAAGTTGAGGGGACTTTTCACATAATTACCTCATTGTGGCGTAGAATTTTATTCATAGACGACATGTACATTGTTGACACCAGAATGTCTCAGGCATCTTTCATTTCGCATCTTGCCTGCAAAGTGAGGGATTGATCACATAATTAACTTTGTATTGCTTTGCATATACACAGTTTGTCTACAGATACTCGAGCTGTATTTCTGCTCTGATACTGCAAGTCCTGTGTTCATGTAAATCCAATATCTTTGAATTTATGAAAATGTTTAAATGAAAACACATACCCCTAATGTAAGTATCAGGTTGTTGATGGTATTCCCTAACAATGTAAGATGATAAAAAATAAGAGTCTTCCTCGATAGCAGGCTTCATAGTAGGATATTTTGTGTGTTAGAACTACTACATGTATTCCCAACCATATCTTATTAAAAACTGTGCTCTGTTTGTCACTCAGCAGTGTTTCTGACCCTAACGATTAGGTATAGAGATGAGATAAGGCTCCTCACCAGCACTGTATGATTTGACGTATGACAATGTTTGTACCTTCGCCCTAATTTTCATTAGGGCCAAGGTAAGGGAGGAATTCACTAAATGTCAACATACCTTTTGGTAATACATAGCTAAGTACGTTGCAGCAAAAATGCTATGGGATGTAAAGAGTTATGACTATCATTCCTGCTCCTTGCAGGATCCGGAGGTTGGAGCTCAGACATCTCTCTACCTTGCCGTCTCGGATGATGTCAAAGACCTCTCTGGCTGTTACTTTGACAACTGTCGAGCCGTCGTACCCTCTGCCAGGGCAAGGGATGATGGGATTGCTCGCAAACTCTGGGAGACGAGTGAAAAGCTAACGGGACTGTATTGATGATGCAGAGATAAATGGGTTGGAAGCAGTGGATGCTGTCATTAGAACAGGGTGTGGTCTCCAGCCTTGTCAGAATGTCCTGTCACCTTGATGACCAGGGAGTCTGCCTCAGGTGGTGTAATCAATTGAAAGACAATTCGTGGGATATTGGACAAGCCTCATGTAATTGCCTTTCTCTTCACACAGTGGTACAATGAGAAATTGTGTACTTTGGACTGTTTGTCTCAGAGTGATAAACCACAATTCCATTTTCAAAATTGCCATGATGGACCATAAGCAGTAGCTGCCATCCTTTCCATGTTGTGCTCTGAAAATGGCATAGGTAATATTCCAGTGTTAAATCATGCTCCACATTTCAGTTTTTGATAATTCAAACTCTTGTAATAAATTATGATGTATGAAACAATGGATGAGCCTATTGTATGACTAATGTATTTGAATAGAACTACATTGTATGTATTGTTACACATGTGTGTGAACATGTTTATAAATAATTTGCTAATTTCCGGGTTTTTAGGTCCTTATCATAACATGTTTCCCATGTTATATATATATATATATATATATATATATATATATATATATATATATATATTATATATGCATATATATATATATATATATATATATATATATATATATAAGCTTTCCTCGCCAGGATAAAGCGTTTTTAGTCTAATGCCATTTTAGGTTTTTATCACATATTACATTGATACGTAGATAAACAAAGACACACATACCCATGCATAAATACAGTGAATTCTGAGACTATTACAATTATTACAATTATGATGCATCAGACACAATCGTAGTGAACTTTAATGAATTTGTTTATTTTTTAAGATTCTCGCAATTCCTAAAAAATTGGGGAAAAATGTGTGAACTTCTCGAGGCAAAAAGGCCTACCACGAACAGATGAGAAATCTTAGAAATTACAAAATACATAACATAAACAAAGTTTCCCCAACCCTCCTAAACAGTAGAGTATAGTGACTGCCCGAACATACCAAAATATACTAAACATGGAATCGAAAAGTCTATTCAGCACAAAAAATAAGCATTCTATGGTAATGACATAAAGGCAAAATTGCATGACGTCACCAATTCACAAAGGGCAAATATATAAAGCACGTTAAAAAAAAATACTCGGGAAGTTTGTAAGTCCAAATACATGTAAAAGGAACTTCTCTCGGATATGATAAAAACAAGATCAACGTTCTCATGAAGAAATTGAAATCTAAAGACAAAAAAGCTTCATGAAACAACGGAGCAACGATAAAGAAAGCAGATGCAGCTTGACTGTCTCATGGACCGGCAGGGGATGGGGAACTTTGCGCCGTGGAAAGCTGGTGTGACGTGGCGGATGTCGGTAGGTCTGTCTCGCTCTCGTCATGGCTCTCGATACGAAGTTTGTTCCAAGCGCTGTCGTAGAAGGACCGGTGAGGACACTGCTCGACCTGTTTTCATTGCAAATGGATCAGACCTGGCCTTAGAGCAATGTTGTAGAAAACCATATCTTGTGGCGACATTGCTTTCGGATTTTTTTTTTTAAATTACATGTATCTTTACGTATATTTTACGTTTATCACCAATAAAAAATAGCAACTCGATGATAATCCGTTCCTAATAAGTGATTTACGATATTAACTTCCCATATCATGATCACTTAAGAGGGACGGAAACGCAGGAAAGCTCTTTGCACAATTCCCCTACATCGCAGGAAATTTGAGAACACTGAGAAAAGAAACCTTACATTCGCCTGTCATTAGATCTGTCGATTGTAGGCTGGTGATTGTCAAAGAGACGTTAATTCCTGTTCGTCTTCAGTGACGTGTGAGCCGTTCTGCGTCTGAAGAGATCATCTAGAGAATAGCACAAACCTGATTATTCTGTTGACGTTGATTAACTGAGGACTCGTCGGTACGGGCATCGCCTGCCGACCGAACTTTCCTGGATGGCTCCAGCTGCTTTGGCATCTCCTCGTCGTGGTTGTTCGAGGCCGGCTCGGGAGTGGTTTGCGCCGTGACAGGACGGATGCATCCCGTTATCGATGTCGAGGAGTTGATTAGGGGACTAGCTTGTGAAACGCACACAGGCGTCGTGGGAAGTGGTGATTGTGTTGGTGAAGGCGACGGCTGAATCCTTCCATGTGGTGTCCTGGCGAAGAGCAGGTGTGGTGGAACTGGTGGCGGGAATGGGATTGGTTTCCCAGCCGCCAGCAACTCTCTAGCAAGGTTCTCGATGCTCTTCAGTTCTTTCAATGTGAAAGCAGGTGGCGGGGACATTGCCGAATTGGTGTGAAAAAATGCGCAGGCAATGCCACTGGGCGGTGTAATGTGTTCCTTTGGACCAGCTGGAAGGTAAGCATTCGGGTAATGGAATGAAGTAGGCACTGCTGCGTAGTTTCTCCTAGTGGAAGTTGTTACATTGCAAATGGGAGTGGATGCAAATATGTCTGCGATATCAAATCTCGAAACTTGTGAACGTCGTCTATCATGGAGACAATTCATATCGCCCATTATTGGTGTCGCGATCGCAATCTCTTTGCCTAGCTCGTTTACGGCGTCAACCAGGACTTCGACGTTTGGACTGCATTTTGCAAGTGTGCGGTCAGCGTGGTCGGTATGAGTGTGGAAAGGTTGGTCGTTCATCTGCATATAGCTGGATGTACCGTCATCCTGTAGAATGGAGTAATAATTTTGCTCAAATATTTCCTTTAGACCTTTATCGTTAAGAGCGTCAATAAGTGAATGAATTGTTATAGATCGTTTTTAATGACTCTGTCTTTCGTGAGCTTCTGAGAACAAAGTACTATTGTTGTTATTGTTGTTTTTTAATGATATCACAAAAATGATCAAACTGAATGGTTGTTGTCCAAGCCACAATCAACGGCTAATCACATAACACTGAAACAAAACGAAATACGAAGTTATTGATTAACAATCCATGTACGACTCTTCTGGTCATCAAGGGAAAAAAAGGCTTAAAAAAAAAGGTTACTGAAAATAGACATTGCCTTGGAAAGTTCCCATTGTCCATGTTGTCCTTTAAACTCTAATGTCAAATTCGAGAGTTTAAGCTAAGATTGAGTGTGATAAAGAAATTGAAACCTGAAGGAAACTAAATTAAAAGACGCCTTGTTAAGATTCTGCTTTGTAAACTGTTCTTAAACACAATATTTTGAAGAACAGAGTTTTATTTTTCAGAACACTTCTTCTTCTCATTTACTGACGAGATTATATTCCTTTCCTTCACGAACTAGGGGCTTCCAAACGAGTTGCAACTGGTCATGTCCATCATGATAGTATTAGCCATGCATGCCCAAGAACACGGTGTAATAGTCTGCGCGTTCAGACATATTTTTAGTACAGTAGATCCAAATCAGGTGCAGAAAGGAGGTCTGTGGCACATCTTACCTGAAAATAATCTTCTGTATCTTGAGTTAGTCTGTGAAGAGATATGAATTCAACAAGCGGTATATCATCATCTCACTCTTCGGAAATCCTTGACCAAGAACAAACGTATATATCATCATAAATTCCTCATATAATTTCTACTTTGTAGAAAGGCGTCATCATAAAGAAACATTGATGGAACGAGTATGTCTGAATTTAGTTAAAGCGATAGACATGATTTACAACATCCCAATAATGAACCTGACCACATTGTGTTAACACAGAGCGTCATCACAGCTGAAGTGGATGATCGCATTGTAAACCTCAGGATGAGAAATGCAAGTTGATACGTCATGCTACGTTTTCTTACGTCATAAACATGATAAAGACAAGTTTAAACCTGTACGTTAATATTCTCTCAATGCTGAAATTTTAGTTCAAGAATTACCCCTGGTCCACTAATATAGTTGTCATAACACACAGGGATAGAGACAGAGGCGCGTTCAAGCAATCGGAATTGCTTTCACTCACAAAATTCAGCGGAAACAAACCAAGCAAAGGACGGGGGAGACATAATGAGACAGACTCTGTGATACCATGATTGTTTCAATAAAGCTATTTTAACTTGAGAGCTATGTGTTTCATTGTTCATCAAACATAGACAACGTAACTCATCCTCACACTTACAGTGAGAGAAAGTGTGTGAGAGCTAGATAAATAATCTACAGTATCATGAAATTCTTACCCAGACATAACAGCACGTGCCAGAATTATTGAGTAACCAGCCAGCACTTTTGAAGGTTGATATCTTCTGCTCCTATGTTCAGCTGTGAAGTCAACACAGAAATTTGTGAGATTGTTGTGGGAAGTATAAAAAATGATACTGATGCTGACTGTTGAACAGCAAGTTCGCAGTGTAAGTTGCGAGTGCTCGCGCAACAATGACCCATTCAAATTACACGATAAAATAAAACCTCTCAGTGGAATGAAACATAAAATACATACATCTGTAATTCAAATGAAAAGGATGGGACATGTACACTGTATCCATCTACAATTCTCAAAAATGAATTTGGACTTTTGAGTTTAATTGCTCATTTCTCCCTTATCTTAGTGATAATCAATGCATCCTTGTTCCTATCACAAAATATTGTATTTCATTTTCTTTGAAATTATACCCTGTATATACTTGTTATGATTATGCCATTAGAAGAAAAGGGCATTAGTATTTCAAACTATGGGATAAGTTTTAAGCTGAAAAGTTTTAAATTGAAAACAAGTGGCAATGAAGAGTCAATAAAGAAGCATGTTCTTTTGTATAAAGTAATGTCCTTTGTTCTCAGATGGTCAGGTATGACTGCCAATATGAATGACATGAAGAACTTACAGTTCCCCATATTTCTTCCACTCGTTTCAATCAAGGCTGTTTTCAAATCTTTATCCGCTGTAATCGCAGATTTAAAGTATGATTTACAGAACAAAGAAAAAGAAAAAAAAACATGGAAATCGCATCTCAAGATGATCGTGACCATGCATAGTCCACCGTACACATTGCCACCAGCGCCATTCATCAGTGCACGTAATTGTTTAATACACTGTAGATTCAGTAGATCGCTAATAAAAAGTGAGAATTTCTTCTTAATCTAGAAAATGAGATATTTTGTTGCATTTGTTGGTCGCAAAATCACCGTATATTATGAGTAACTCCCAACATGAAAGATTGTTGACAGCAGTAGCGTTGTTTATCATCAAGACAGCGTATCTTCTTCACAAAGTATGGGTCTCTCCGCCCAGTATGATGATTTCTTCTTTTATTCGAAGCTCTTAAAAAGAGTTCATGTTCTAGAGATTCACGAAAGTGTATACGAAGTTGACCGGGAAAACCTAGATAACAGCGCAAACTTACCAGAATGTCGTCAGAAAGTCAAACGTGGCATGCATATGCCTACTATATGAAAATAAAAAAGCGATATATTAGCCACGATGAGATGATCACATCAGTGAACGAAGATTTCTGATATACAGTATTACGCCTGGCTAGTATTACACAAACACATCTGTACCAAACTACCAAGTGTGATAAGATACCCTGATACTGCATTGGAAATATTGAAGCAGATTGTACTTACTTTGTCGTCGACAACTGAACTTTGACATAGTATATCGTCGCTCAAGTTTTGTTAGAGAATTCCCCATTTTAACTCTAATTTCACTTGGTATCAACGCGATTTAGTAGGAGAAGTACATTCATAAGATCATGAATTACAGCTGTGTTCTCAGTGATATTGCTACGTGTTTGACTTTCTAGTTGAGATGGACAACAGACATGGCGCAACTGGCAACGCGTAACATTTTGTTACGTCACAACACTATATGAATGATCGTGCTTGATTGGTTGAAAGTTGTGCGTCTGATATACACAGCCGCCCACTCATGCCATGCGTAGATTGAAGAGTTGAGGTAGAAAATGGTTGTGATGTTGATGAGTATTATGTTTTGCCACACCGTTGCTAGATTGTTCGAATTCTAATCATACGCAGTAATCAAAAAGGGTGGCATAGAATGAATGAAACTGTAACACTTTCAGCGTATTTTGCAGAAGATAGGCATAGCATGTACGATAACATGCGAGGTGGTACAAGGGGAACCACATCTGGGAATTCATAGAGAGGTGCATTTGGGACATTGGGAGAGACCTTTTTAATACAATGGCGCTGACAAAATGGAAGTTAAGTAAGAGAAGGAAACGAACGGAGGTAAGTGTCACTATTTTCATACGAATTGGGACAATATTCGTCAGCTTTCTCGGGCCAAAATATACAGTCCGTATGAAAGGAAATGTGCGTACTGTTTGTTGATGGAAATGACAAACATAATCCACTGAACAGTTCCGAATTTTGAAAGCTTTTATCTTATGTTTTCGTCTCCCTAAATTTCTAGCTGTGAGCTCTCTAACACCTTTGTGATGCCAGAATGTAACAACGGTAATATGGAAATGTGAAAAAAAACCCAGAAAATCTTCAATTTCATGAAATTCCCAAGACTTGTGACGCTCTGCTCCGTGGCCACTTACATGTAAATCTTTAACAAAATAATTCAATTTATATCTCTGAGATATGCAGAAAGGTGAAAATTAGATATGCTGAGTATATTCTTACCCGACCATACCAAGCACTCTAAGAGAAAGATCTTGAAGACAAATACTCAAGGAAAATATGTCGGACTGCACTGGTATCTTGAACAGACAACCGTAGGCCTATGTTTTGTTCCGATAATCACTTTAGGTCGCTTTACAGAAAAGGAGTATATTTCTTCTATTTAAAGTTCTACAAAGGTTCAAAGTAGAAATTTTGACCAAACTTTAACCCGACTTCACAATGTTGCCATCAAAAAAACCAGTTTTGCACTAACGGAAGCGCCATTAATGGCGGATTCTATAATACACTATTAATAATGCAGGTCCAGACTCTTTTCTCAGGCATGTCACATTATTTTCACAAAAAGTCCGTTCGGATCAGCGTCGACCAAGTTGTTTTTTTTTTTGTTTTTTTTCTTTTTATAGTCTTTCTTTCTTTCTATCTTCTATTTCTCTTTCTTTCTTACTTTTTTCTTTGTTTGTTTGTTTGTTTGTTTCTTTCTTTCTTTCTTTCTTTCTTTCTTTCTTTCCATTTGTTCTTGTTTGATGTTGCTCGTTTTGAGGATACCATCATTGGTCGCGGGCTGTGCAGACTTGAAGACACGACATGCTAGATTCTCGTTCAAATATGGCCTCCGATCGCAACTTTCAAAGCAATGTTCTCATAGTTAGACATTTGCCAATGTCATTAAATGCTTCGGATAAAGAGGAATTGTTGAAGCACTTTGGTGCCGTGAATGTGAAATGCATGGCAGATCGAGGACGAATGGTAAGCTTTTCGTGCGGCGAGTCTTCATTCTTGTAGTCCCACATCTAGATTTTCATGTTTCTTTGCGCGCATTCTGTTCAAGGAGCTGTGCATCGATGTGTATTCTAAATTTATATCTAACCGTTAGTCTATTAGGGCCTACAAAAGACTAAATTTACTGTAGCTGTGGTAGGCTGTAGAACTCTGTCAAAATTATGAATTTATGGTAATTGATCGCTTACATTTGTACATTTTCTATTACAACTCGACTAGAAAACTGGAACTTTCAAGTTGCAGTCTTGCAGTATAAGACAGAGCTACAACTTACTGAGCTGAGTTAGGCCTACTCAAATTAAAAGTCCCAATTCTCTTTATTTTTATCTTCACATGTAATTGTAACGTTAAAACTGATTACTTAGTTAGGGCCTATATTTCACTTTTCTTTGCAGAAACACACAGCCTTTGCCACATTCACAGATCATGATGCTGCAACACAGGTGAGACCCCATCATTACTTTTGATTACACTGTGCTTGGTGATTGCTACTTCCTCTGTTATGGTATGTACTACGAGTATATTACTGTCTGAGTGCAGTGAGCACTGAGGTCACCAGTGCCAGTGCACACTTGCTGAAACATTTTTAGTGAAGAATGTAGTGTGAACACCCCCATAAAAAACAATAAGAATTAAAAAGCTCAGCAAAAACAAAACAAAAACTAGACTCGGAATTTGTCAAGACTGACAAATTAGGTGATCCGATTTTTTTTTTTTTTAATCAATGATTCGAGTCCTGATCGCAATAGGCATGACCATATAGGTTTCATCTGTGTTTAGAGACATTGGCCGTGTGATATTTGGATTCTCATTTACAAAAGAGAGTCAGGTCTACCATCTTTGGTACCAAATTCGGTATAAACCAGGGAGGTACCTCCCTGGTATAAACTATAACGAAGATACAGAATGAAGTACATTTGACCATTGACCCAACTTTGCACAGCCAAGATGGCATCTGAGCAAAAAGTGGTTATTTTGTGAAATGATTCTTGTAACATGGTCTTTGCGTGTGCAAAATATTGGAAAGATAGGACATGTATTCACCAAGATACAGGTTGAAATATTTATGACCTTTGACCCTAATTTACATACCCAAGATGGTGTCTGATCAAGTAGTTGTTATTTTATGAAATAATGTACGTGACATAAACTAAACATGTGCAAAATATGGGGGTGATAGGGGCTGTTTTTCTAGAGTTATTGCAAAGAAAGTTGCAGAAAGAAAGAAATATCTCAATACATCGAAGATAAGTTTGATTTCAACCAAGTTTTTTGACGTGATCTCGGCGTCGTATGAAAAGATGGAGCGAATACCGACGATAGCCCAAAGTCTCAGCTACAACATATTACAATCTGGGAGAAATTCACCGAGGAGTAAGTGAGCTAGTGCTCGATAAAGACCGTCATGTCAATTTTCATTTCCAGAAAAATTCCCTCCCATAGAGATAACACGTAAACTGGTTAAATTTGACAAGGTTACATTATATCCATTTTCACGAGGTGAAGACATCATCCGATTAAAATTTTGATGAACAAAACTTAAAGAGTATTAAATTGGCTACAACATACTAAAATCTGGAAGAAATTCACCGAAGGGTAAGTGAGCTAGTCGTCGATAAAGACAATCATGTCAATTTTCACATCTAGAAAAATTCCCTCCCATACAGATAACACCTCATAACGAAGATACAGGAAGAAGTACATATGACCTTTGACCCCACTTTGCACAGCCAAGATGGCATCTGAGCAAAAAGTGGTTATTTTGTGAAATGATCCTTGTAACATGGTCTTTACGTGTGCAAAATATGGTAAAGATAGGACATGTATTCACCAAGATACAGGATGAAACATTTATGACCTTTGACCCTAATTTACATACCCAAGATGGTGTCCGATCAAGAAGTTGTTATTTTATGAAATAATGTACGTGACATGAACTAAACATGTGCAAAATATGGGATTGATAACCATTGTTGTTCTTCATCTATTGCACAGAATGTAGTAGAAAGAAAGAAAAATAAAGAAAAAATTATGTTATTTTATAGAAATTTGAAGGAGAAGCATTAAAAAATCAGAAAAAGATAAAGTTAGGAAGGGAGATTAAGACTAAATAAAGAAAAAGAAGAAAAAAGAGTTTGAAAAAAAAAATATTGGCAAGGGTGAGGCTCGAACCAGGGACCTTAGGATTACGAGTCGGATGCGCTATGCAATGACCTATTTCATGCTCCATAGGCCCTGTGTATTAAGCAAAATGACGCTGCATCGAAGCCACGTGCCATTTTCAACCAAGTTTTTCGACGTGATGCCGGCCTCGTATGAAAAAATGGAGGGCACACTTACGATAGCCCAAAGTCTCAGCTACAACATACTAAAATCTGGGAAAAATTCACCGAAGCATTAGTGAGCTAATGCTCGAAAAAGATAGTCATGTCAATTTTCACTGCCAGAAAAACTGCTCTCCCATAGAGATAACACGTAAACTGGTCAAATTTGACAAGATTACTTTTAATCCATTTTTACGAGGTGATGCCGCCATCCAATCAAAATGTTGTTATTACATTAATGAAAGAACATTTAATAAGCTACAACATACTGAAATCTGAGTGAAAATTGGCAGAGGATAAGTGAGATACGCCCAAGTAAACTTGAAAATTGATGACGTCATTTTGAAAATTTACTTTTTTTACTTTATTAAGAAATTTGATATCTTTTAATCACTTTTTCAGTATCGCCAACCCATAAACTGACATGTACAACTCATCAGCTTTCAGAATATGTAAAGAAAATGGGGGGTCACCGTCCATCCTGACGAGTAAAATCGGATTTAAAATTGGCGGTTTTTGGGCATTGTTGTACTGTATATCGCCATTGACGCGCGCGCGGAATTTCAACTTTGACAGTCCCGTATGACGTCATATTGAGTCGGATTGACTTGAAACTTGCTAGAAATGTTCCTTGACTTTTCAGACATCCGATAAATGTAAAAAATCGGGAAATTTCTGTTGCATATGAGCTGTACGTGCGTATATGTGCGCGCGCGTACGCGTCCGTCCAATTTTTTCAATTTTTCAAAAAATGCTGCAAATGGTCTGAAACGTGTGCAAAAAAAATTTGAGCTCGATTTGAGCATACAAATATTTCAACGCGCGCATACGCGCACGTTTTAAGAGAAAATATGAATTTTGAGAATATGAGTAGAATGCGCATAACTTGAAATATATGTGACGTAAATTTCATTGAAAAACTCTATTCCATTAGTGAGATATGATTGAGAATGTGTTTTCATATAATGACGTCACAGTGACGTCACGGTCGACTGATCACTATTATACATTAGATCTGTCGTCTTTGGGACATGATACATATATGGTATAATTTTGAAATTGATAGGAAGAGGACTTTCTGAGCTAACCTCTACACAAATTTTGTCCAGAAATAAAGAAGAAGAAGAAGAAGAAGAAGAACCAACAAAGAATCCGTACAGATACAGAAGGTGATCCGAGAGGATTCTCGGATCACCTAATAAGATGCAAATAAAAAAAGACAAAGGTCTTGATATTTTTAGCAGAGGTATAAAACACTTACTAACAGACAAGCAAGATCTAGAGGACTCGAGGAAGTGCTTGAAGACCTCAGTCGATGGATTGGGCCGACTCCACTTCGGCAGGGAGAGCATTTAATATTCCAGTGACAGACCACAGTAAATAATCATACTTTTCAAACTCAAAGATAATAGGAGTCAGAATTGTCACTTAAAGAATATCTGTAAGTAAAG
Organism: Diadema setosum; assembly: GCF_964275005.1. Classification (NCBI taxonomy): domain Eukaryota; kingdom Metazoa; phylum Echinodermata; class Echinoidea; order Diadematoida; family Diadematidae; genus Diadema; species Diadema setosum. The sequence continues at coordinate 24,541,896 of NC_092702.1, read as the reverse complement.
TTATGCATAAGCCTGGTTTTTGTTGTTGTTGTTGTTGTTGCTTGTTTCAAGTTTTGAGTGACAACCGCATAGACAGCAAGGTATTCATAAAGGTGGAACAGCGTACATTAAACACTCGTGGCCCTTACACAAAGTTATTCATACAGTGTCATGTTACAGTGTCATGTTAGTCTAAATGTACTTATGTAAGATTGTGTTGTCTGATTTAGTGCTGCATTGCATTTGAAGGTATCGCTCTTGTTTTTATTCCTCTCAATATTGAACAGTTGTTTGTAGATTGTTCTTTGCAATCAACAGAACCTTCAAAACTACAGTGTAATTCAGAGTGTTGCAATATGATTCGGTGCACCATACCCCAGGGCACCATCGTAACCTGGGGTATGGCATTGTGTAGCGCCATCTTGTGTCCATTATCATACAGTTGTGCAATGTTGTCGTGGTGACCATTTTCTCATCATTAGCGCCAGCATGAATCTGCGTGGCGATAATGATCCCATTGCCGATTATGTTGCATAATCACAAACAAGAAAACATTTTTGTGCATGATAATACATTGTACTGAAAATTACTCTTAAACATTTTTTTGGTAACCCAGGCCAGGATATAGCGCTGAAAAAAAAAAAAAAAAAATAAACAAAATGGCAAATTTTCATTAGGTACCCCAGAGTACCAAATATTGCAGCATATTGTAAACATTTTATTTTTTCTCATTATGCAGGCCTTGCACCGCCTCCATCAACTAGATGTGCTTGGGCAGTCCCTGACTGTAGAGTATGCAAAAACAAGGAGACAGGTTGCTCTGGCAACACCAGATCTGAGCAACAGGTCATCATGGTAAGACAACTTTGCTTACTTAGTGTCTGTAATTGCATGTTATTAGTATGACACCACTGAATGTAACAATAAAAGAAAAACTATCATTTTCAATTTGGACATTGAGCTTGTCAGAAATATCAGCACAGTTTTCAAAACAAAGAAGCAAGAAAAAAAAAATCCAAACAGAAATTTTTTAAAGTATTGAGATATACAGTACCATAAAACAGAAGAAGAAGAAGAAAAAATTAACTCTCAGATTTCAAGTTAATTTATGGAAAATCAAAAAAAGAAAAATACAAACAGAAACTACTAAAAGTATTGAGATATACAGTACCATACTAAAACAGTTCAGAAGAAGAAAAAATTTAACTCAGTTTTCAAGTTAATTTATGGAAAATATACTCTTCTGGATTTGGGCATGTTAACACTGTTGGTTGTTTGGATCAGGCATGGAAGTCCATCATGACTAATATTACAAAAATATGAATAATGTCTGATTATGTGTCCATTGTAAGTTTAGCAACTCGTTTCAGCTGGTCACATGTATCTAGAGTAGAAATTTCAATTCTCAAACAATGCATAAATCATGTGCACTTGACTTCAAAAGTGTTATCTCTGACACAATTCTCTTGGAGGAAGTTGCATAATCTGCCTTCAAATAAGTCAGATTTTTTTCATGTGATGTGACAAAATCCATTGTCACCTTTTTTCTTTTCTTGTTTTTTTTTTTGTGTGTAAATGAATCAAGCAATGTTCAAACTTCTTGGTTAGGTGAGAGCAGACTTAAGAACCTCATGAGGACCATTTAGTCATATTGACCATGAACCCAGAGTTTTAGTTTCCTGTTCTTAGCAGCATGCCTAGGCCCACCTCTTACAGCCAAGCAGCAAACCTGGCACTACATTACAGTGCCAGATATTCCTGGACTTTTGCATGGAAAAGAAGCCAGTGCATAACTCTTGGCTATTTTCTTACTGATGAGATCTACAGGCCTTGTACGGACCATCATATAAGCTACAATTTTAGATTGTTAAAAGTTATTGTCCAAAGGGGTATTGTATGCTTGTTCATTAGAACTGATACTTCTACACGCCCTAGCACAAGTCATTTCATTTATTGACTTTCTTCTTTTGTTTTGAATCCCAAGCTCTCTCCAAGGTTCAGTAGAGGACAGAAAAGGTAAAATAGCAGAAAAGGAAACCAAGTCTTTTAATGCAGAGGAGCTACACAGACAGCGGGCAGTCAAGAAGATGGGACTTTCTCCTGATTTAGGGTGAGTAAGTCAACAGATATTGAAGGGGTATTTACCCCACAGAAACAAACAGAGAACAGTATGGATGAGGATCATGGCAACAGTGAACCTGTAGCAATGAATTGTTGAACATTATATGAAGTAAATTAAGCTTTTAAAAATGTGTGCCCAAATCAGGTTATTGTGATATTCTATGGAACCGTTAATGTTTTTTGTGTTGTTGAATGTTGTTGTTTAATCACTGATGTTGTTTGTGTATTGTGCTTTATTAAATCTGCATGAAATCATTGTTATTTTGCATTTTCTCTGATTTTTTTTTGTTGTTACTGTCTAGTAATATAGAAGAGCTTAGTACTTAACATAAAAAGTCATAGAATATCAAGCCGTAGTTTTTATATGTGTGTTTTGTTGAAAAGGCAGATAATTATTATGGAATTAACATTACATTCCCATAGAACTCTAGATTAGAATTTGTACTGCTGTGCAAACAGACAGTAATAATTTCCACGTATTGTGACCCTTCTTTTAGTAACCTTGGTCAAACAAATATTTTTATGTAGTAAGTTTCCTTACAGGTATTTGCAAGCAAAATTCATAGACCTTTCTATGACAGCAGCATTCAAAAATATAAGCCATAAAATTTAAATGAAATCATTAGTTCATTCATTTGAACATGTAGTTGATATCAGATTAAAGTGAAAACGTAGTTTTGGTAAGGGTTTGAGAACCCGTCTGGCACCATTTCATATTTGTTTGGAATATATCGAAAGAGTCTACAAAGAAACTTACCTGGCTGACGCGGTTTGCCGGAATGATGTGTCGTTTTGGAGTATTTTGAGAAAAATGATAAAAGTCGGAAAACCAACTTTTATTCCAGAAGGATCCAGACTAACTCGGTCTCAGGGAAAACTCGACCCTGTTTCAGACAATTTACACGCAGTTCGTGATCGCCATATTCTACTGTATAATACCAAACATGGCCTACTGTAACTGAACAGACGGGAAAGTGCGTGCTAATCCTGTACAAAACAAATGGACAGCGCGCGGTCCTCAAGCCTATACGCACATCACCTCAGTTGCTGAGACGCGCTGTCTTAAGTTTTTGTTGTTGTTTATCAAGCGTCTTTGATTGTTTTCAGAGGTGCTTGATAGGCGCACACTAATTTTGCATGCGCGCCAAAGAGGTTTTTTGATGCGCGCATTGTAACAACTCGGACCATTACTGCGAGTAGCCAGAATGCGAAGCGCTAGTTTATACAGGCCGCTCCCATAGTACAACACTGTACAATCCAGAGGGACAACCAATACAACTCAGCCCGCCGTCAAAGCGAGGCCGAGTTATCCCCGAGTTCGAGTTTAGCCTAACCCCGTTTGGGTAAGTCCTGAGACTGAACCTTTTTGGTTAATATTTCGCATTTTCGTCGTTACCCATCGAATATCTTGTTATTACAGCGTTATTCCGCACATTTCCTAGGCATACGTTCACATTTGGGAGCGAAATTTGACAACTTTTGCAGGCGTACCAGAACTATGTTTGGGCTTTAAGTTGCAAGTCTTTTTTGTTCACCATGCTTATATTTGAACAGGAGATGAACAGAGAAGTGAATCTTTGCAGTTTTCAAACATTGAAACATATGAGACAACAGACAGGTTAGGAGAATGTTTTGCATAGAAATAATGACTGTAATGGTTGGAATAGGCATGATCTGTGGAAGAATTATTATATTGAAGTTTATCCATCTACATCACTCCTACTCTCTCTTTTAGTATCTCTCATCCCATCAACCCGAGACTCAAGTACCGCTACCCGCCTCCGACCGTCAGTATCCTGAGTAATATTGTCAATGCTCTTGCCTCCGTTCCCAAGTTCTACGTGCAGACACTCCACCTCATGAATAAGATGAATCTCCCAGCCCCGTTTGGACCTCTCACTCCAGCTCCACCCCTGGTGAGCACTTGTCCATTTTGTTCATATGCTCTCCTGTAGTTACTCCTTAAGCTTTCTTCTTCTTTTTTTTTTTTCACTCTCCATTGTATATCAGAAAGGAAACATCAACTCTTTACATCATATGGATATTTCACAATATCTGTTTCCTTGTAGGTAGCACTATGAGATCGAAATTTTTTCCCCACGTGATTGCATTGATGATGCTAATTCAGACTTAAAAGCTTAAATGCATATTTCCCACTTCTTTGTGACAAACTTGCAGGATGATGATGAGATGATTGCCCCTCCAGAACCTGAGGATGCCACCCCCGTGGAAATGGAAGTAGCCAGCTCTAGCGAGGAATCAGAACTGGAGAGTGATGAGGAGACAAGAGAACAGTAAGTCATGGATCATGTCTCAGATGTCATTACTTTTAGAAGATGTATAAAACAAAAACAAAAAAACCTGGAATATAAGAGGCCTTGTCTCTCAGAATGCCACCTTGACTTGTGTAGACTGAGATCTGTGGAAAGATTTACCCACACAAAAGAATTGAGCCTAAAATCGAGACGATCTTGCTCAGTGCTGATACTGTAATTGCAAAATACAACATAAAAACGTGAAATACTGGCATGAAAATAATTGGTGTACATGATGCTAACACTAGTAATTTGTCAATGTGCATAGAAAAATCTATGAAACCAGTAAATATCACATGATTGTACAGATATATTGAATTGTAGTGCTCAAAACTAGGTTGTATACATGCTACGTTGAGAATCATCCATCAGCTTTTTTTTTCTTTTTTTTTTCCTTTTTTTTTTTGTAACCAGAAGAAGAGCTGTAAGAGTGTTCTTCCTTTGAGTCAGTCAATATAATATTGTCTTCTTGTTCTACAGTCTCTTCACATTTACCATTTCAAATGAATACCTTGGTAGTCAAATTCCCTTCCCTGTATGTGGCTGTTATACTAAAGAAACAGAAGTGATATTTGTAGCATCAATAGTGCTATGCATTCTTGGAAATTTGAGGAAAAATCTGTATGTGGTGATTATCAATACATTTTAAGTTGCAATATCCTGTATCTTTTATAGTCTCCTTATTCTCATGGCCCCTTGCTAGCTTCATTTTTGTAGTTCTGGCAATGTAATCACCCTTTATTTGTACCTTTCTGCTTTCTGAAAAACTTCATTCTTCTAGAGCACGGAAGGTAGCAGAGCAATTGGGGCACGCTGTAAAGAGACCTCTGAAGAAAAAGGTCGTAGGTCAGCAGCGCAAGAGGCCACGCCTCCAAGACATGATCGCCCAGGCTGCAGCCAAGTCAGTTGTCAGTGGTGCAGCTCCAGGGGGTGGGGCCCTTCCCAGGGGAGAGGTGTTTGACCCGGCAGAGACGGCCCTGGGGAAGAAGGCTGAAATCAGACTGGCTGAAAGCATCACTGTGGCTGTGGAGAGGCAGATACAGCAAGGTAAAGGTTTTGTGTGTGCATGTGTTTCTGTGTGTGTGTATGTTTTTATGTTTGCATTTGTGATCTTTCTGCACTTGTTGATGCACCACTAAATGGAATTTAAATATGGGTCTTTACTGTTGAATGTAGCTGTGATTCCAACTCCAGAAACAATTATCCAAACAAAAATGTTTTGTGTACAAGGTTGTAGCCATGATGAAATGGTTGAAAGTCTATGAGTTTGTGAACAATATGTCAATAAGGCATCTTTCCCCATGCTGAGCTGTGGCCATACGCCAGTGCAAAAGTGCACCTCACTGTGACATGCCTTTGCTCATGTGCTCACAATATACATCACGTGCAGACAGCCAGCCAGATGGTGATTTCAGTAACCAAAAAGGATAAAATTTGATGATTTTTGGAAACCCTTGATGGCAAAATTTTATCTTGGTAACCAAATCAAAATTTGATGATTTTTGGTACTTTTTTGGTGATTTTGAGACCAATGAAAAATAATCACAATAACTGAAAACAAAAATGCATTTTTCCCATAGTTCTCCCGTTATACCAGTTAGACATACATTGCAATTTCCTGTAGAAACATATCATGTTCATATTTTATCACTCAACACACACACACACACACACACACACACACACACACAAATACACACAAACTCACGTACTGAGTACTATCCATACACATCGTACATTTTTTGCATTTAGTGTGTGTACTACGGCTTGTTCCGCAGTAAATTGCACCAAGACTCGTGCAATGCAATCATATGTGGGCGTTTGTTAGCAATTCATTGACATCATTTTGTCTTGAAATTGAAGCCTAAACTACATTTTTCCAAATTTGATGATTTTTTTTTAATGATTTTTGTGGCAATTTTTTCACATGCTTGTCGGTGATTTTGTTCTGTCTGGACCTGGCAATGCTGGGTTGGTGCAGACAACCAGCCAGCACCAGCCAGCCAGGAAGAGGAGCAGACGGGTGCCTTTGGTACGTTCCAGCCCACCAAGTTACCCGTGGACGCCAAGGCGGTCGAGAAGGAGGACGAGGATGAGGAAGAAGACGATGACGGGCCGGAGTCGTCAGAATTCATCACAAGGGATCAGCTGAAAGAGAAGAAGCTGTCCAAGGATGGTAAATGTCACTCATTGGTCTTTCCTTTTAGTCGACAGAATGTATAACAAAGATGTGCATCTTCTCTCCTTTCGTTATTTTTCTTCTTTTTTTAAGTACAATGTACATTGTATTTCTTTCCTCCTTAGTGGCCTTTGTTATTTTATGCATGAAAAGGTGGCTTATTTAATATCAATAATGAAATTGTCTAATTAGTGTAAGAGTGGAAGATTTTCCGCATGTTTGCTCGACTTGATACTAGCTCAAAAATAAAAATGTGTAATTTTTTTTTTACTTACTTTTTATTTTATTTATGGTTTTCTTCACGCTCACTAGTTTTCTAGCATGAGTGAATTTGCTGTCATCATGCAGACACACACACACACACACACACGTATGAGGGAGGCACAACTGACGAAGCATTCAAAGTGTGCACAGAAAATTGTGACTTTGGTGGGTTCTACAATTCACATGAAATTAATGTACTGCCAAAAACAAAAACAAAAAATCGGCGTTTACAGTAAATGTGCATTAAAATGGATTGCTGTGTTCATTGTATGCTGTTAGTGTATGTTTGTATAGGGAAGTGTTTGTATTATAGTGTGTTTATTTTTCTATGTTTCAGCACAATTTGTGAAATTCTATCCTTTGCTTTTATCACAGAAATGAAGCACATTTCAGTCTTCAAGAACTACAGCTCTGGTGACCCTACCACAAGGCTTTACATCAAAAACCTGGCCAAGCAAGTGGAAGAAAAGGTAGGCATTTCATAAACTGTAACTATTTGCTGGCATGTAATGGACTCTTATATATGTGTTGGTGATTTACATGTACAATGTTCTGATTCCATATAAGTGTTTTTTAATTACAATATAAGGGCCTAGCAGTGTGGAAAAACTGATAGTTATACCATCTTTGTTGCAGTGGAGTTGTGCTGAATTGAAACTAAAAATATGAGTGCATTGAAACTCGGCATATGGAGTGACAGAATTCGGATTTATGTTTAAATGTTTCCGAAGGCTCAAGTGAGCTATTGCGATCGCTCTTCGTCCGGCGTCCGTCGTTTGTCATCCGTGTGCGTTGTCCGTCGTCCGTTGTGCGGAAACTTTTTACATTTTCATCTTCTTCTTGAGATCCACATGACCGATTTTCACCAAACTTGGCAGATAGCATCCCTAGAGGGATAGGATCTCAATTTGTTCAAATGGGCACCATGGCCCACCTGGGGGCCCCAGGGGGGCCCAAACCCCCTAAAATTAAGGAATCTTTAAAAATCTTCTTCTCTAGAACCAGAAGTGATAGGGCTTAGTTAATACTATGAGTTAGTACATTGATGACTGTAGTTTCAAGTTTGTTCATGGGTGAATCAGGGGTGCCCCCCTTGGGACCCAGGGGAGGGGGGTGGGGAGAGGTCCTTATGGGGCCTAAATTGTACATTTTCATCTTTACTTTGAGATCGCCGTGTCTGATTTTCACCAAACTTGGTAGCTAGCATCCTGAGGGGGATAGGATCTCAATTTGTTCAAATGGGGCACCATGGCCCACCTGGGGGCCCCCAGGGGGCCCAAACCCCCTAAAATTAAGGAATCTTCAAAAATCTTCTCTAGAACCAGAAGTGATAGGGCTAAGATAATACTATGAGTTAGTACATTGATAACTGTAGTTTCAAGTTTGTTCATGGGACTGGCGGAATCAGGGGTGCCCCCCAGACCCAGGAGAGGGGATGGGGATGGGTCCTAATTAATGAGGCCTGAATTTTACATGTTCATCTTCTTTTTGAAAACCTCATGATGAATTTTGACCAAACTTAGCAGGTAGCATCCCTAGGGGGATAGAATCTCAATTCCTTCAAATGGGCACCATGTCCCTCTTGGGGGGCCCCTGGAGTTGGGGGGGGGGGTCCATTATGCAGACCTAAGTTTCCAATGTTCTCAGTTAAGAGTGTGCAAGAATGCATGAAAGGTGAAATTGCAATACTCAGGTGAGCGCGTGACCCCCGGGTCTCTTGTTCTTGTATTCTATCTGTTTACATATTCTTTGACTTATATTACCAGTACTTCATAACCACTGTCTCAGGGTTTATTTTCAAGTGGTTTTAAAAAGAAGTTTCGAGATGACTGATGTAGTAAATTTAAACACAACATGAAATGACGCTGTGAGGAATATGTTTCCATTGTATGACAGTTTGTGCTTGTGTTTTGTTGGGTTTTTTTGGTCATTGAAGGGGGGGGGGGGGGAATGGTAGAAATATGTAGCTCATATAATGCCTGCATAAAATTCACTTTAGTTACTTCTCATGGAAGTAGTATGGACAATTATACAGTTGTTGGAATTGTGCATGCTAAGAAATTTTTCATGATTGCGTTGCTGAAGATGGTATTTGATGACATTATTTTTGTGTGAATTTATGAATTTATAGTTTGTCTCATGTTCTGTGGTTTCACAGGATTTGAAATTCATTTATGGAAGATATATTGACTGGTCATCACCAATGGATAAGGACATGTAAGTACTAGTATGCATTGTCAATATATTTGGTGAATGATTAGATTTGTGGTGTGCTGTTGTTGGTGTGGATCTATGTTTTCGCAAAGCCAGCAAATGATAGTTTGTTTTCAAGGTTGTACCTTGTAAATATACATTACTCTTTGTGTTGGTCATCAGCTGTAGCAATAGCTTATTGATTTCATTTTCATCAATTTTGATTTATTCTGCAATTCTATATTAATTTGCTAGATGCATGTATTCATAACTAAATTTGTGGAAATTAGAGGAAATATGTTATTATACTTGTAGAGAATGTGTATTTAAAACTCATGTATACTTTGCCCCATCATTTAAAAAAGGAAATTTCAGCCAGTACTTCTGAGAACAAGATGAGTGCGGAGTAAGTGGATTACTTCATTTAAGAGTTGTTGTTTAACCTCTGTGAATCCAGTTTCAATTCTTTAATCACCTGTAGGAAGTTTATGCTAGTTTGAACTTTTTTTGCGTGGCATATAATGTACATGTATGTCTTCCGGGAAAAATGCATGAAATACCCTATGATTATATGTGTGCATATACAATATGTATGTATGTATGGATACGTAGATTAATGTATGGGTGAATGTCATATATTTGTATGTATGTATGTATGTATATACGTGTATGTGTGTATGTATAATGTTCCTGTTGGATATAAGGTTCAGTGAGCATCTGTCTCCACCAACAGTTATTGATATCAGGAGTTCATATTATAGGAGTGTGTTGAGGCAATGTATGAAGTAAGACCCATCTCCATTTCCTTTTTCTTCCAGGTTCAACATACAGCTGATGAAGCAGGGGCGCATGAAGGGGCAGGCCTTTGTTGGTCTCCCCAGCGAGTTGGCCGCCCAGAAGGCCTTGAGAGACACCAACGGATTTGTCCTCCACGACAAGCCCATTGTGGTCGTATCCTTTCATTCCTCCACACCGCCAAACTTTATCTCTCCCTTGCAGATTAGTTTAACGCTCTTTAAACACACTTTCCTTTGTCTATCACACTTCTATGTAGGCAGATTAATCTTACTCTTTGTGAGTGCAAAGTGAATGAGGAATGAAGTTTTAAGAAAAGTCAGTCATTATACCAAAATGACTTATTTTAGGCGAATGTACACACCATGTGAAATCATTCATGAGCATGTATATTGTAATATGTATCTCATCACTGCATCCAACCAAGCTCAAATTCTATCCCCCAAAATGGTCGAGTTTTTTCTTACAATTTTATCACTGCCTCTGATCTAGACAAGTCACTTTAACCCTAATCAGGCTGGGCTTTTTTGGCTATGCTATATCTGCGGGGGGGCGGATTCCGCCCCCCCTTCAGATCTCGCCTATTGAACGCGCAATCGCGCCGAAAATCAGCACACGCGACGCCCGCGACGTATTCTATCAAAATGTATGGTTGCTTTCTCCGAAAAATTTTTCTTATATTTTATATTAATTAATTATTGTAATTTATGCATAAAATCAGTTTTGGGCTCTAAATCACTTATTTATGCTCCAATTAAGCTAATTTCTTTTTAAAAATGTTTCTTGTATCATACTTCTGAGACATAGGATAAAAAAAAATCTGTATTGAAATTAATTTCTTATGTATTTTATTGTTTTTTGAATTTCTTATGTATTTCTTTGTTTTTTGACCTTCTGTTTTTGTTTGTTTTTTGGGCAAAATTTGTCACAGACATTTTTCAAAGCATTATTATGCTAAAATAAATTAATTTCGGCCTTTCTAAGTGAAGATATGAATTTTTATGTGAATTAATTGAAAAAACACAATTTGCATTGGATTTGTACACAAAATCACGTTTTGGAGCAATTTTGGGGTTGACAAATTTTTTTCGAACGGGCGTCGCGTCAAAACGGTACGCGAGGGCGCAACAATTTGGGTCTCAAAAGTTGCGCGATACTTGAAAGAAAAAAGTCATGAAACATCGCGGCGGGAGCTTATCGCGTTGCGAAGATATTGCGCGAAAAGTCGAGGGGGGGGCGGATTCCGCCCCCCCCAGCCTGATTAGGGTTAAGGTTTTCATTCTCCTTTATCAAAAAGTAGGATGGTTATGTGACAGTTCTGTTGAATCCTTGTATCCCTGTCTGGTGATCATTAAGAATCCTTGACTAGTGTGCATTCATCCAGAGCTTTGCTCGGTCTGCCAAGCCCAAGGAGAAGGAGGATGCCAAGGACGCCAAGAAGCCTGCTGCCAAGAGACCAAGGGATGCCAGGAGAATATGAAGCAAATAGGTTACACCACAAGAGGGCGTAGTCCAGAGTGGAGGTGGCTGCGCAAGGGAGCTGCCATTTTGGGTTGTAGGCACTGCCATTGCCTTGATCCTGTACATTCATTGAACAGTAGATGGCAGCACACTGTTTAAATGCGCTCGACTTGAATGTGCGACGCAGTCAGGCTTGCACCGTTTTATAGTTACGTCACAATGCTCAAGTAATCATAATGCTCAAACATCATTATGTTGCTTATGTTGTTTGATTTTATAGCGTCTTCACTCAAAGTGGATATGTATGTGAAACAGACATCATAATGCTCAAACTACTTTCTAGTCAACACTCGAGTTCCCGTCATTTATTTTGTGAGTAACAAAAACGTTTGGACTCTACAAAATAGTCTAAATGATATGATATTATCGTAGAAACTAATATCAACAATAAATCACATTGTGCTTCTGCAAAATAAAATGTGTTATTAAGAATAAAAAATCACTCCAGATATGATAAGACAAAATTTGACTTGAACGTAGACTGAAATCAAATACCGGGATCTCCCTCTTCAATTTTGGACGCCTCATTTGTACGCACGCGTATGGCGACTGCTTACTCTATTAATAAACCATTTTAAAGAGCGCAAATTACATTCAAGTCTCTAAGTGCTTTTAGAAATGAGAAAAGACAGATTATACATGTGTAAGAACACACAATACAAAGTAGAAAATTACATATATATCAACTTAAAACACATTAAACAATTTACAGAACAATGGTTACTTTACAAACAAATGAGACTTCAATAAAGACTTGAACTGATCTAATGATGAACATTCTCTGATATCATTGGGGAGCTGATTCCAAAGTTGAGGTATTGAATATTGAAATGATCGTTGACCGTATGACTTAGTCGATACATTAACCGGTTTTAACAATTGTTTGGTGCTTGAGCGAAGTTGTCTGGAAGGTTGATATTCTTGGAGGAGCTGTTGCAAATAATGAGGAGCTAACTGATGTTGACATTTATATGCAATTACAAATAACTCATAAACTAACCTATCTTTGACTGGCAACCAGTGCAACATGTGTAATATTGAAGAAATAGAGTCATATGTGTGAGTTCGGGTAACCAATCTTGCAGCTGAATTTTGAATTCGCTGCAGTCTACCTAACATTGAATCTGACAAACCATATAACAATCCATTACAATTATCAATTCTACTCATTACAAAAGCATGTATAAGCCGTTCAGTCGCACATTGATCAAGATAACATCTAACTGAACCAATTCTATGTAGTCCAAATGACGCTGTGCGACATATACTGTTAATATGATCGATCAAAGTCAGTTGATCATCAAAAAGAACCCCTAAATTGCGTGCACATCTAGTAGGACGAAGAATAAACTCATTGAAAGTTATCGGAGGAAGCAAACTCCTTTTCCTGAAACGTGAACATATATGAAGCAATTCAGTTTTTTCTTCATTGACTGAGAGGCTGTTTACTGAAGACCAATCAGCTATTGCACGCAAACATTCCTCCAGTTTTGGAATAATCATTGGCCAATCCCCTTGTTTTCCTGTAGCATATTACCCTATAATTTCTTTGATATGAAGCTACATGGAGAGAAAGAGATAGAAGGGAAGAGGAGAAAAGATGATACAGAAGAGAAGGGAAGAGAACATAATACAAAAGAAAAGGGAAGAGAAGATTATAAAAAAGAAAGAAAAAGAAGAGATAATACAGAAGGAAATGGAACTGAAGATGATAAATAATGATACTAATGGTTATTTATATACACATGTAGCATTATATCCACAGAAGTGCTGAAAGCATTCAGAGGAAGTGAGAAAGGAAAATTATACAAATAGATAATAGAAAAGAGGAGAGTAGAAAAGGAGAGAAGGAAAGAGGGAAGGAGAGAAGAGCATAGAAAAGAGAAGACAAGAGAGTAGAAGAGAAGAGAAGGGAAGGAAAGAGAAGAGTAAGGGAGAGAAGAAAGGTAGAACAGATGCAGACAGACAAAGAATGTAAACTCTGTCTTGATAGTGTGTTGTCATCTGTGCTCAACAGCTCTGCTTCCTGTGTGAAGGATTACTCTCATTTCTTGTGGCAGATGCTGGACGTTGGTGTAGCCATCAGATACAGTGTCTGTGTGTGTTTGCTGTTACTCGTGGTAGGATGGCTTCTTTCTTGGTGCACATCCTACCCTTATCAGCATGCACTGATCTGGCATCAAGATCAGGTATACTGATTTGAGCATGGAGCCACCGACTCCATGAGTTAAGCCAGAAAGTGCATTGTTTTCCATCATGATAATTGATGTGGAGTAGAATTTGGGACTCTGTTCTGTAAGACATTGGGACACTGGTAGCCAGTGAAGACTTTTGAGAACTGGGGTAATATTGGAAAAGTGAAATGTTCCACTGAGGACCCAAGGAGCAAAACTTTGAGCACATAGCAGTTTGGCAAGTTGATAAGTTGAAGACTTGAACAATAAAGCATTTCCATACTTGTCAATATTAGACATAAAATATGAAGGACAAACAGAGTCTGCAACCTTGTACCGTACAGTGTACTGAACTGCAACGAACACAGTTATTACGCTATGCTCATTACAACCAAGTAGAAATTCAGGTCAAAGCGTTATCATCTCTATACGTTCATGTACTTTACTGTTCGGCTATAACAAAATTTCATTATAATGAAAGAAAACCGCCAGTCTCTCGGACTTCGTTATAACGGGAGTGCACCGTAAATTGAAGACTCTGATACTGTGAATTTTGCATAATTGCATATAGTAGCTTGACATATACTTGGAATGTGATCTGTCATTGAACTTGAAGATTCGTAAAGCTTGACATATATTGTACATCAACATACCATATACCCGTGGAGTGACGACAGACCTTAGCTGCCAGGTGTAAGCATTGAACATGTGACAAAGAAAACTGCCACTCAACTCTTGAATTCATGTTGAACTGCTGCTGCCACCATGTCAGAAGTAGTGGGTATTCTACCTGATACGGTTTTTGGGTAGCTATAGATGGATTCACAAAATCAGGAGTTGCAACGCATTAGCTTCTCTGAACTATAAAGTCCAGCAATACCAAGTACAGTGTATTAGGCCGTATGATAGTGCGTCATACTGCAATGATTCGGGTCTGCTAGGATTGAAGTTGACAGAACAGTCTACTCGGTGATTTGAAAAGCTAACGAACAGAATATCCAGCCTATAAACAAACAAACGAAAGAATATGTGGATGGTTTTTATTTTTCCAAGAGAAGCTTTCGACTGGGTAATTATTTGATCTTCATGCTTTGTTGACTTTGAAGCATAAATAATAGTAGTTTCAACACGATGTGGTTAAGTTCTACTTGAGGTAGTTGCCCACGAGATCCAAATATGCCTGTAGATCACACTAGTTTGGTTCTCAACTCTTTTTGTGCCAGGGACTTTGGACAATGCGTACAATGCTATTATGTGGGGCTCTCTTTGCAAATTCGCACTCAAAGCGCGCAATGGGTTGAGACTTCATGAAATCTTGTCTGGCAGGGGGCACATCTCATGCTGATCAAATGTATTAGCCAGAGAAAGCTACTCTGGTGACTTATCACTTTTCCTACTTGAATAACAAAAGATAATTGTGGAGATGCTCTGGAATGTGATGGATTGTAAGTTGCCAACTGGCTTTTTATGCTTTTCTTTGCCTTCATCATCTTTTCACAAACGGTATTGTCGAGAAAAACGGTTATTGTCTGCAAGTAGCCATTCCATCTTTGGTGAATTAGTGAGTGTGATGTAGCAGTGCCAAAGATAGTGCATAGGGTGTTCTGTTTAAAACAAACAAACAAACAAAAAAAAACTGATGAATGTTTATTGATTGCGATGCATTTATTTGCTCTCTATCAAGCTCCATATCAGGTGGTATGCTTGTTGGTAAGTTGATGTACTAGTATAGCAAATTCTCTTGATGCCTGACTGACTTCAATAGGCATTCTAGATCACAACCTGCAGTGACGGGATAGGGTATGGTACGATTTCCTCAAACAAGGCTTCATCTGCCCAGTTTGTTGGAGTTTGTTGGAGTTTGTTGTTTCTGTAAGGAAACATCTGCCTGCTTTACATCCGCTTGATTCCCCACTGTACCATGGTCATCCCTATCCCTAGGTACTTCCTCTATCTAAGTCAAGCGTTCCCACTGGACTGGACAGAGCATTAGTCTGACATAATATGGGTCATTGTACATATGGCTGTCTTGATTTCAGTGCGGGACTTTGGTTCTCTTTTTGCTTGGCTTTTGTGATTAGACATCCTTTGAATCTTTCCTATTCATACAAGAAAAATGTCTGTACAGATTTGTTTGTGGCAGTGCTCTATTTTACCGTTCTGTTATGTGTGATTGAGGCGTGAGCACCTTTCACATGTTGCTCCGAAAGAAGATTACAACTACAATATATTACACATGGTCAATTATATTGAGAAATAAAACAGAATTTATAACTCTAGCCGACTATTCGACCTAGCGATCTGTTTCAAGAAGAGAAATTTGAGATGTTTAAAAGATATAGGGTTGGACACCTGTTGCTATGTTTTGATTGTTTTATGTAGTGTTTTTGTTTATTTGTTTCGGGTGGGACGACTGTGAAAGAAATTCATATTGTTGATAATGACGAGCATAATGGTGATGACAGTGGTGATAATGACAGTGTTGATCATACTGAATGGTGGTGGTTCTGATTCTGATAATGATGATTGTGGTTGTGGTTGATGGTAGAGGTGATGACGACAGTATTACTTATGGTTTATGGTGGTGGTAAAAATGATGGCAAGGGCGAGTATGATTGTAGTAATAATAAAGTGGATGATGACAGTGTAAGCCAGTTCGTATTAGCTCATGTGCACGTTGGTACAAATGACCATCTTTTTTTTTTCTCAGTTGGCTAGGCACTTCACTCGTTTTCAAAGCGGCATAATGCATAAGCTTGCCCGACGTAACAATTTATGGACTTTGTGTTACACAAAAAATGATCTTGCATAGCGAGACCAGGTGACCAAAACGGTCCTTCAAACAACCCTCGAGGGTTTCGTTGTTTTGTATTGAATACATCAAGACATGTTTTCATTCGTACTGCCAAATCCAGGCTTCCTGTCGGGTGGATGTATTGGCAAGTACCATTTACAAGCATTGCATGAATAATCATTGTTGCTTATCTCGGTGAATTTAAAAACCAACATGCGTTTTGGTACGAATGACCTCTTTGTGCTCATGCGCAAAGTAGAACTACGAAATGGCGTATTTGCTATGGTTGTGATAGGATGGTCACGGCAGTAATGTTTGCAGTGATGGCAGTGGTAGTGGTAACTATGGTGATGGCATGGAGGATTACTAATCGTGGTCATGTTGATGATCATGATTATGCCTAGTGATAGTGATTAGAAGGTGATGATTTTGATGGTGGACGTTGCGTGGTTATGACGTAATATTAATTATTTACACTTCACAATTAACTCCCTCTCGGTTTCTCATCAGTTCTACAGTTCCTGTAAATATAAGTGAATTATATTAGCAACATCACCTTCTCTTCATCGTAGAAACATGATAAAAGCAATACATACGTGATATTAAAAACAACAACAGCAACAGCAGCAGCAACAACAACAACAACCAAAGAACCATATCTCATGCATTACCGTCCATGGCGAAACACGAAGGACGCATGGATAACTCGTATAAATCAAAACATACGTGAAGGACGTTACATCATTTTTTGACTTCGTAATTGCCTGAGACGCAGCATTACAATATTTCTAAAATTGTATGCATAACTTCAGAGACGAGATTCTGTCCTCGGTAGACCTTCCCTGTCACCAATATTGATTATAGAACTCAAAGGATTATCAATGTGTTTGCATATTTCACCTTTATTAGTCTAGTTTGTTTGATGATTGCCATAATTGCAACGCAGCGACACTTAGGCTAATGGGAGATACAAGTATTACCATTAGATAAATTTCTACGGTGTTTAGTAGGGATGATTTTTCACCACTAGTCTCAGTGGCAGTCGTGAACAAATATCTTTGAGAATGCAAAATCCCATGATAATATTACAAGGGCGAGTTGTAATGAAGTTTAGAACATAATAAGATATAAGATTCAAAAGTCTTATATGCTTAATATCTGGGTGCCTACCAGTTGAGATCGTAACATCGGGCTCATGTTACTGTGAAATATTCGCGATCTGGTCACACTGATTATGGCCACATTTTTAGCAGCATAATTATGACCTCCAACCTTTCTTTCTCTCTCTCTCCCTTCCACTCTGTCTTTCTCGGCCGTGTTAATCATTTAGAGTTCGTCACGATAACAAGGTGTACACCGCATGATTACGGTAGTTAATTAATCCCCATTTTGTTATCTAAATTCTGTCGTTTGGTGGTCAAAGATCAGGTATAGGGTATATCAGGTTCATGTTACCGACCGAACCGAGTGAAACGCGGGAAGAAGGGAGGGGAAGGGGCTACAATTTCATAACTTTGCTGACATACATGTAACTCATTTTCGTATTCCGCTACACGGCCTGACCGCTCCGGTTTCTGTTATGAACTGACCCTTCATGAAGTACCCTCGTAGCTTTTTTTTTTTCAATGTGAATTTCGTTGGACATTTTTTTTTTCCAGCGTATCAAATGATGCAGAAAAAGTAAAGCATTTTGAACATGACAGGTTTGAAAATAATTCGTAGGACCGTGTCCGAGGTAAAGCTCAATCTCATAGTATAAATTTATCTCACATCACTGCATAATATCCAAAACACACTGTAATATTGGTAATTTGAAACTTTCAGGTATGGCAACAAAACTGTCTAGCAACTTCCTTACCTTTGCGTACTGCTGGAAGGGAGACATTTTTTTTTTTTTCTGTGGAATGTTATATTAGCAAGAAAAAAAAAAAAACCCCACTATAATGTACTAAGCCGATATTTCGCAAAAGTCGAACAACGCTCAACAGCCAATGCACAACACACTAGCATTGACCCTCCCCCCCCCCCCCCCGAAAAAGGGGAAAAAGAAAAAGACCCCCTCTTTCCCCTCCCCTTGTCAAGACGGTCGCATTCTGACCAACTCTGCCACTGGTGCTGGAACACAGGTTTGCCTAGAGCCTCAAAGTTAGTTCAACGGGTTTACGCCCTTGTGTTCCTCTGATAAGGAACTCAATTCTCCATTGCTTACTCACGACATCAGTTGACCAATCTTCCATCGGTCTTACATACCAGAGGGTGAACATTTCGTCATCGGTGAGTATATAGTTTTTTTCAAGTTTTTTTTTTTTTTTTTTTTTTTTTTTTTTTTTTTTTACCAGATTTGATGTCCTGTATATTATGAGGAAACTAAAATTTTTGTGTGATTAGTACATTTTTAAAGCTATGATGTCAATTTTTTTATTGAATTTCTGCGTGATTTAATATTACAATCTCTTTTCTGTTAACTATAGAGATCGAACAGTATGGCAAAAAACGTGGCTCAACTATTGTAGACTGTCTGCTGTGTTTGTACCGGGATATGCCCATGAAATAATGAGATTGCAAGTGTGAAATTCATCATTTTATTTAGTTAACAAAAGCCTTGTCTTACAAGCTTATTGATTATTATTATTATTATTATTATTTATTCGGCAATTCAATATACAATACAAGTTGACATAAAATACAAACAGAAAATCGTATTACATGATATGAAAATTGTGGTGGTTCCAGGTGCATGCTGCTGGTTGCCAGGGGAGAAAAGGCAAACTTAATCACCGAGGCTCGAGACCTTCCTCCCCGACCAGTGCATGCACCCAGAATCAGCTATATCAATGTAAAACATATACAAACATTGTCAAATAATACATTATTACACAAAAATGCTCTGAATTCAAACACAAATATGACTAAAATTATAACTGAATATAACCGATGCCCTATCCTGACCTGATGGTGTAAGCTCATCCAGCAAAACTGGTGATTTGATATTCTTTCAAAAAAAAACCAAACAAACCAAAACAAACAAACAAACAAATGTGTCATTGTGATACCATGGCAGCACATTGCCCGAGGATGATCAAAAATATATTCTGCTCATTTTAAAACTCAACATCCCTCCCAAAATCTCTATGCAGAAACCCAACCAATGGAATGAGCGAAACACTGGTATTTTTTTCCCTAAGAACATGGTTGCCTTGGCAACACATTGTCTAATACCGACATGTGACAAAAGTTGCACTGTCATAGGAAAACAGTCACATAATAAATCAAACCTAAACTCAAATACTGTAAACTGAGGGAGTGTTTAGTACACAATTAACTGTATTTACTATTGGATACAAAAAACCACATAATTACTGTAACAATATATTACTTTGGCACTGAAAAAAAAAAGATGGTTGCACACCTATACTGTGTATGTATTATTCTGGACATATACCAAGTCCTGTGTCAAATGCCTATAAAACCTGAGCCACACGGGGCACATTATCTGCACATTTACATACTATGGTGGTCCCACGTGTCAAAGTATAAAACTGAACCACATTTTCACTATTTCCAATTAATCTATTAAAAAAAAAAACTTTTACCATAGATACACATTGTGTAATATCAGAAAACGAAATCTGTATATCTATACACACTTAAGTACAACAGCCAAATGTGTGAAATTTTATATAAAATACTCTAAGATTGAGGAAGCCGAATCAATCACATATTTTTACACAATTTACACAAAAACTGTCGCTGCCATGGCAACGCATTATACGATCCTACAAAAAAAGGTGTTATGTATAACTGTTATGTACTTATGTTGATTTTGAATTACTGCTGTTTTCTTTGAATTTCTGCATGAATTGTTAATTTTCATTTAATAATTTTGTATTACTCTGATGTCTAATACACTTGTAAAAGAAATGCAACCCACAGACCATTAATGAGGAAAGCGTTGTGAGGGAACGTTTATGACAGCGAGTTATTAACTTTTATGTATTGCTGATAATGTCCAAATAACTTAAAATGTAAAATTCTTAAACACGTTGAGATTATTTGTCAGTTTCAAAACGTTAATATGATGATATTCGGCAGCTATGCAGAAAATGTATGATAATTTAACGTGTTCTGTTAATGTATTGAGATTATGCTCCTTCCCTTCTAACTCTACTTCCTGACGAAAGTCCGTAAAGTCTATTTATACCCCCTTTGGTCGAAAGTTTTGCCCGCCCCCCCCCCCCTCCCTCAAAAAAACAAAACAAAACAAAACAAAACAAAACAACAACAACAACAACAACCAAAAAAATGCCATGGTGACGACAGCTAAAGTGCAATTGTCTTGATGTGTCCTCACTGACATGGAATTCATTATTAACACAGTTAGTAGTCGTTTTCTAGGATTTTATCTTAACAAGCCCCTGCTCATTGACACTCCTTTTAAATAATGCCACGTCCCGGATACAAGTCACGAACATCACACACAACGAGAAAATCGTTTGTGCTTACCAATACCAATGTATGTTTCAGTGTTTGTTATCACTATTACTAACTTCTTTTTAACGAGATCATAACTTTCCGCCTACTCATACTGACTGCCTTGTTACACTGAATTTCTTCTCTTTTCTTTTTCTTTTTTTTTTCCATAAGATGAGAGTGAATTTCAACTTCATCCTGCATGCATAAATACTTGTGTAATTTTCCTCTGGCACCAGTGGCTATGGCACTGCATTTATGTCACCTATATTGGTTGACTATTTGCCTTTGCGAGTGACCACCACCATGTAACTTTCATAGTGACACGGTCCATTTTGAAACATCGCCATTATAACATCGATATTCCTATACTACTATTTATGTACGATATTTCAATGTAGATTTACGTGAAATGCCAGTACTAATCTGCATTTTCTCTCTGAATAGCGATAACAGAATAAACGTAATTATCTAAGGATAAAGTTCCAAATACTGATTACGTTTGCTTTTGAGATAAGTTCGAAAATCAGACAGGGCAGCTTCTATTACAGTATATATATATTCTTTTCTTCAACTTATCGTTGACTTTTAATTAATGATTGGTCAAAGAATTGTGAGAGAGCATAGGTGGTCATAGGTGGCCATAATATCATTGAATAACTCTTGAGAGCAAGGGACTTAGCAATATTGAAGGAAATTTGACCGCCGCTGTCCTACGACATTAGGAACGGTCATGTAGTATCTCGAAGGTACAATGTACATTATAACCTTACCACAGTACTCGTCACGTAACCATGCATGCACACTATACTTCATGCTGTTAGTGTGTGTTGATTCGAGAATAAAGTAATGGTGACGTTCCGATACTGAAATTCAATGCAGGGTGCAGATATCGATTGCATGTTTGTTTTCCGAGTGATATGAGCGATCGCACAAAATATAAATACGTCACGGGGAACAGAAAATTTCAAAATTCAAAAATAGATGAACTAGTGAATACAGTAAATGAATGATGAGAGAAAAGCATTGATACATCGAAGGAAGATGAGGAGTACGTAGACCTAAATGAAGTACAGCTAGTAAAGAAAAGCGGTTGTTCATCATGATGATATCTTCGATAATTATGTTGATTTGCATTTTCAGTGTCACAATTTATCTGACGTTGTCATCCTAGGTACCATGAGGCAGTTATTATTTCTCGCGTTGGTAGGCGTGTCTCTCCAGTTGGTGGCCAGCCGCCAAGCTCTGGCGCCATTTTACCGCTCCGATGACGCCATTGAAGGATCATACATCGTAGTTCTCAAGGTGGGAACAGATCAATTGTCACCCTTTTATACCAGTCTTGCTGTCACCCCCTTCGCTGTCATGTCATTTTGTGTCATGTTGTGTGTAAAAATGATGAAAATCTTTGCGGAATATGGAATGACAGCGAAATTAATATTCAGTCGTCATGACAAGAGTAGGTAAATCACGCTGTCGGTTGTGTAAAAATCTATAATACGTATGACATTATCATAAAAATAATCCTCTTTTCCCCAAGACGTGTCTACGTCTTGTTCCAGCTAGATATCAATTGCTATGTTGCATAATGATTGCTGATTGTTTCACTACGTAGGAGAGGGCTTACTTTTTAAGCCAAACTAGGTAAGTAGATATTGCAACATTATGCAAATATATCGTCGTGTATAATTTATGTGTGATAGAGGTCTAATTCTCGTTCAAATCCGTGCATTCGCCATCACATTATTAATGTATAGTGCTGCGATGATCTTTGACCGAAACGTCAGTCCAAATTTTTGGCTCCTGTGGTGTTTTTATTTGACACTAATTTCTTTGATATCCATAATTATATCACAGGCTGCGGAACCGAGGGGCTGGGTCTGCAGCCCCCCCCCCCCCCCATACATACTTTTCAAGTTTTTTTTTTTCTAGTTTTCTAGTTGTTGACTTCCTTTATATTTCCCTGTCTGTTTCCATTTGTCATGGATATCAAGCAAAAAGTATATTCATGCTGATGAGATATCTATAAAACCTACAACAGGTAAGAATTGGAATGTAAATGGTATCACATAATTACCTTTCAGCCTTAAATTTTAAGGCATCACAATGTGGGAGCAATGGTAAACTACCTAAAAACCCGAAGTGGGACGGCATGTTTAGCTACAGTTTTGGTCCTGCTAACCGGGGGGCCAAAAGCTAAAAACAGAGGTCGAGTTGCACTCTCTCTACAAACTAAGTAGACCATGCTTATTTTCAAGTTTTTATTGTAACAAACAACATTCCACTGGTCTACCTCAAAAAATTTGTTGCGAAAGCCTCCAAATCCAAGATGGCGTCCAAGATGGCCGCCATATTTACTGAATTTGTTATTTAAATGATAGAATTCGATAGAAACATTAGATTTTAACAAATTTGATGTCATATGAAAGAGAATAAAATTATCTACAAGTTGATACCATTTTTGTGGGTTGCTGTGATAATTGGATTGAGATTTTAAGGAAAAAACACTCATTTTTTTATATTTTTCTGAAAAAAGGAAAATCATGAAAATGCTTGATTCAGCATAAATCAAAGAAAGACTGAAGGATTATCTTGAAACGTTTCAAGAATTTTGTTTGACATATAATTAATATTTGGAGAAAATTAGGGGACAGTACCATTTTTTGTTCAGGAGTTATAATGTCTCAAACTTGAAAACTCACTACGTAATAATGGCCACTTTAGTTGTGACCAAGACCTTGTTGGTCATAAAAAGTCTGCGCGCGCCAAGACTACTACACGCACCACTGGCACCGGCGCTTGTAGCAGTGCCAGTGGTGCGTGTAGTAGTCTTGGCAAACGCAGACTTTTTCTTTGACAAACAAGGATTTGTGCCTGCAAACTAACTTTTCATACCAAGTGGTAGCTTATGTAATACTGATCGCTATCATTTCAAAGTAGATTGTTCTGAAGCAGATGAGATGAAGCCAAAAAAAAAAAAAAATCAAATAGAGGTAATAGCTTGAAACTTGGCACCAATCTTGTTGTAGATAGTTTAAGACAGAATTTAGATCAACCGCTCAAAAAAAAAAAAAAATTAAGATGACAGCCATCAAAGTTGACATAGTGTATTGCGCCAAATTAAATGTACTATGTCGATTTTGATACAATTTTGTCTTTTGCCCTATCTTAAACCGTCTTAGGTTTTTATGGACATATTCTTAAAAACAGTGATATTCTACTTTCCGAAAAAGAAAAAAAAAAAAACAAATCGAGTGGAAGTTTTTACTTTTGATGTGAGGAGTGAATAACAGAAAACGGTGAATTTAGAGTGAAATTGGAGTGACTTTTGTGTGAAAATGTTCATTTTCACTCATTTCAGAGTGACCTTTGGCAGGGCCCCACACTAACTTTTATTTTTGGTGGCCCAAAGGCAAATATCCGACCTTTTTCGTTGGCCCGATCAGGCCACCAAATTCTTCATTTCTGACATTTTGTTTGCCCGACGAGCGTTTTTGGTGGCCCCGGGCCACCGGACCACCATTAGTGTCGAGCCCTGCCTTAGGGATCACTCGTCACTCTTCGAGTGATCCACGAGGTCACTCTAAAATGAATGAAAATGAACATTTTCACTCTCGAGAGATCCTTATATCTAATATGGGAAAGTATCTAGACATACCAATGGCATAAGTTCAGGTCAATTGTGACACTATAACCCACATGAAATCAGCCTAAAAACAATGTAAGAAAATCTGATAACAGTAAATACAGTTTCAGCATGCTTATTTGTAAATGTGAATATACAGCACGAATAATAAATTTGGACAATTTTATTTGAACAGTATACTGAAAAGTAATTTCGCACAACACATTTAAGAGCAAAGTTGAGAAATTGCCGCCATGTCGATTTTTTTTTTTTTTTTTTTTTTTTTTTTTTTTTTTTTTAGGAGGGGGGTTCGGATCAGAAGGGCTTTCAAGGACATCTGCGGATCAGACATTATTACACATATACCATCATCATTCACGTTTCTACAACAGCAGAGTAACATACAAGTAAAAAAGCATATCTTTGATACAGAAGCATTTCATTTTTTATCAAAGATTGGGCCTTACCCAAACACTGGAATGAGCTCCACCCCCACCCCCAAAAAAGACCCTCAATATGGTTTACACTAGTACAATATCGTTCGGATGTATGGAAACATGTAATAGACAGCAATATAAGAAGATTAAAAAAAAAATATATCAAATTATAAGTTACAGTGTATAAGTTGAGATTTAACTTTCACGCAACACACTAAAGGTATTGTTTACCATTGGGAGAAATATCACATTCGCTTTATATGTGCAGGTTAGTTGTATCACAAAACATTCTACCATGTAAAAAAAAATATAATAAAGCCTAAACCATACAGAGATAACACCATTTCTTTTCAAGAAACCATAACCATGATAACTGTTAACATACTAAAAAAAAAACATTCTTATCAGATCTATTTAGTATATCTATATTTAGCATTAATTATACTGATTTAAGTTTGTACATTAGTTGTTCTATCCCTAAGTCACAGTTTAGAACTAGTTTGAGGCATTATAAGTAAAGCTGGGTTTTTGTTTTACGTGCACTAATGGTAAATAATGCCTTGAACGACAACCTTGATTAATTACCGCCATCTTGAATTTTGTGTGGATACTATTTTTATCGCTAAATATTACACATTGGCAAAATTTGTGCCAAATTCCAAGCTCCTATCTCTTTTTGGAAAATACTTTCTGTTCAATCTTATCTGCCTCAGAACAATCTACTATGATGAAATGCTACAGTATAGCGACACCTATATACCACTTGGCATGAAAAGTTAGTTTGCAGGTACTTGCAAGTCACTAAATCATAACAATATTGCATGTGGCCATGTAAACACATTGTATGCAAAATTTATAATGCATAAATATATTTTTTTCTTCAAGTTTTAGATGTTAACTTGTCAACAGTGTATGATACTACCTATAATTCCAGAAATATGAATTATGTCTCAATCTCAGTAAATCTCAATCTCAATCGCAGGTTTCAAAACAATTCTTCAGTTCTTCTTTGATAAATATTAAATCATGCATTTTTACATTTCTTCCTTTTTTCAAAACAATATAAAAATATGTATTCTTCCCCCCCCAAAAAAAAAGGGAGAAGCAAACAACCCCCCCCCCATTTATCACAATACACAGCTAAAGTGGTATCAACTTTTATGAAGTTTTGCTCTCCTTCATATGACATCAAATTTGTTGCAATCCAATGTCTCTATCAAATTTTATGTTTGAAATGTTAAATTCAATAAAAATGGCGGCCCTATTGGACCGCATCTGTACTTTGGAGGTTTTTGCAACAAATCTACTGAGGTGTACTTACGGAACATTGCTTAGTATACTTAATATTATGTATGGTCTTGTTTATAGAGAGAGTGGAACTCGAAAACTAAGCACGATCTTGGATTTGACCCTCTGTGACGTCTTTGGGAACAGATAATATATGTATATATATTATGTAAAATTGGATTTCAAGTTTGAGACATTATAACTCCTGAACCAAATACAATACTGACCCCTAATTTTCTCCAAATATTGATTATATTATGGGAAAGATGTTAATTTCTGCATGGTTTTCATAAACATTTTTAATTTTATTTGTTTTTTACTTTTTAGAGAAATATTCATGGTGCATTCTGAAAAATGTCTCCATGAAAACCTAAGATGGTTTGAAATACCATTGAAATGTTCAGAATATATAAAAACCATATAAATAGACAGCCAAACAGACAAAATTGTATCAAAATCAAAATGATACATTTACTTTGGCGCAATACACTATGTCAGCTCTGATGGCCTGCAATCTTGAATTTTTTGAGTGATTGATCCACATTTTGTTTTAAACTTTCTATAGCAAGGTTAGTGTTTCAAGCTTCTACCTCTATTTGAAAGATATTTTTTGCTTCATCTCATCTGCTTCAGAACAATCTACTTTGAAATAATAGCAATCAGCGTCACCTGAGCTACCACTTGGTATGAAAAGTTAGTTTGCAGGCACAAATCCTTGTTTGTCAAAGAAAAAGTCTGCGTTTGCCAAGACTACTACACGCACCACTATCACTGCTACAAGCGCCGGTGCCAGTGGTGCGTGTAGTAGTCTTGGCGTGCGCAGGCTTTTTTCACGACCAACAAGGTCTTGTCACAACTAAAGTGGCCATTTTTACGTAGTGAGTTTTCAAGTTTGAGACATTATTTCTCCTGAACCAAAGATGGTACTGTCCCCTAATTTTCTCCAAATATTAATTATATGTCAAACAAAATTTTTGAAACGTTTCAAGATAATCCTTCTGTCTTTCTTTGATTTATGCTGAATCAAGCATTTTCATGATTTTCCTTTTTTCAGAAAAATATCAAAAAATGAGTGTTTTTTCCTTAAAATCTCAATCCAGTTATCACAACAACCCACAAAAATGGTATCAACTTGTAGATAATTTTATTCTCTTTCATATGACATCAAATTTGTTGAAATCTAATGTTTCAATCAAATTCTATCTTGCAAATAACAAATTCAGTAAATATGGCGGCCATCATGGACGCCATCTTGGATTTGGAGGCTTTCGCAACAAATTTTTTGAGGTAGACCAGTGGAATGTTGTTTGTTACAATAAAAACTTGAAAATAAGCATGGTCTACTTAGTTTGTAGAGAGAGTGCAACTCACTCGTTAAGTAAGCGACTTTTTGGGGTTTGGCCCTCCGGTTATGCCTATACTTTACACTAAATGATGTCTATTAATAACTCTATAGTTTATTAATAACTCTATAGTTGCCGAAATTCTATTGATTAGATGACGTGTTTTCGATAGTTTTCGGTACTGGATTTTTTTTTTCTTCGATCATGTTCACAGAAAGAAGTCGACAATGACGTCGTGTCCAATTCCCTGGTCCAGCGTGCAAATGCCGACGGCATCAAAATGGTCATCAAGAAACGACTTCGTCATCTCATCAACGCTTTCGTCGCCGAGTTTCCTTCGAAGGCACTTCAACTGGCAAGTTTACGATACTGTTTGATATGTTGTCGTTGTACTCATGTTAGTCTGTGAGAACATGATATAATTTAGTGACGTATATATTATTCATTCATTAAACCCATTTGATAAGTTACGGGTTGCCAAAGTGGAAGTCGAAGTTCACTGTATCATTACGGTATGATCTACCTCCCTTTATTGAAACTGTACTAATGGTCTCAGGTAAAATATTGATATTTCAATTTCGAGTTCATCCTATCTCCGTAAAATCAAGAATCTTTTTTTTTTTTTTTTTCTGGGGGGGGGGGGCACCCTTTGACTAAACTTCTCACAAAGAAAGGGGAAAAAAGAAACTAGTAAGGCTGAAACAAGTACTTTTATTTCTTCTGCGACGATGGGTCCTTTTAAAGTGTGCACTTACATGCAGTGCAGTGAAGCACGTCAACCAATGTAAGAACGCACAAAGATGAGGAAAGAATTAAAGGACAAGTCCACCTTCATAGACATGTGGATTGAGTGAAGGCAACAATATTAGTAGAACACATCAGTGAAAGTTTGGGGAAAATTAGACCGTCCGTTCCAAAGTTGTGAATTTTTTAAGTATCTGCGCAGTCACTGCTGGATGAGAAGACTACCACAGTGTATGATGTCACATGCGTACAACGATATAAGGAAAATAAAAAGAGAATTTCACAAAACATCACTTTTTGAATAAAGTGCACATTTCGTCAACTAGTTACTGACGTATGTTAAGGGTAATATTATTCCCCTTGCCTTCTGAAAGAGAGAAGTCGAGTGTTCTTTTGTTATGCGAGAAAAGTAAAAATATGTTGACTTTTCTTTAATATTTCTTTATATCGTTGTACTCATGACTGATTGTGACATCACAAGCCATGGTAGTCTTCTCATCCAGCCTTTAGTAAGCAGAAACTTAAAAAATTCATAACTTTTGAACGGATTGTCTGATTTTCCTCAAACTCTCACTGATAATGTTCTACTAACATTGCTGCATTCACTCAACTCACATGTCTATGAAGGTGAACTTGTCCTTTAAGTCCATCTGTTCTATTATTCAGTGCATGACGTCATGCTGCTCTGCCAATAGCAACTAAACTTCAACTGCACTTTGTATAACTGGCAAATTCTTGTGTGTGTGGATGTGTGGATGTGACAGGTGCGGTCCCATGATGCAGTGCGATACGTAGAGGAAGACGGAATGGTGTATGCCACTGAGACCACCTGGGGTCTCGATCGCATCGATCAAGCCGATCTACCACTCGATGATTCCTACACTCCAATCGGTAATACTCTATTATTTCATTTTTAATTCTTTTTTTTTTTTTTGGTACGCTTTCACAAGTGTGTCCATAATACAATGTACTATGATTAGTTAGTTTGGAATAAAATACACGTCAGGTATAAAGAATAATCACATTGCGAGTAAAAGGGAGTTAACCGATCAGCAGGTTTAGCAGTTGTAATTAGGTTCGTAGCCAGGAATTTTCAGGTCAACATCAGGTCGGTATGTACCAGGAATTGACGAGCACAGTTAGTAGCATACACCTGCATTTCAGGTACAGTATATAGCATTTGCAGCAGCATATGTCTCATTGCGTATATTGTTGAATGTGTTGTTTGAAATAAAAAGAAAAACAACAATAAACAAATGAACATGAATGCCTATACACTCTACGTGAACATGAAGTTTGGGAGGTCCCTAAAGCAAGAGGCGACAAGTGAATAAACAAACTAAAGTGCATAAACATCATTGTATAGAGACATTGATGGACTGAAATGGTAAATGAAGAACTAAGAGTCAGCAAATGAATTTAATTCATTTGCTTACTTTTGTTTGTTTATTTACTCATTCTGTTGACCAGGAGATGGCGGAGCTGGTGTAAATGTGTACGTGTTAGATACGGGTATCCGAACTACACATGAGGAGTTTGAGGACCGTGCATTCATCGCATACGATGCTATGGAATACGCCATCGTAAGTACATAATATCTTATACCTTATAAGTGTATTATACAGAAGGGGATCATTCTCGTAGCAGAACTTCTCAGTACGCTTCATTCGGTTACTGAAGGGCTTTCATGCCGGTCATTATCTGAGGTTGATATGGAGCCACACTACTCTTTTTTTTTATGGCTGAAAAAAAAATGACTTACATGTTTAAGATAAATTTAATTCGTGTTTATGGTTATGACTCTTTTATGACTATAGAAAACTATAGAGGGTATTGCTCGGAAAGCTTCAAAATATGCTTTAAAAAAGTGCATACTATATGGGATGATCGTAAACTTGTCCTACATTTTGACCATAATGACATGATGTCAGTCAAGTCCATTGACCGACCATTGTTGCCTAGGGAGCTGACGGAGATTGCCGGGGTCACGGCACACACTGCGCCAGTACCATCGGGGGAAAGGCATACGGCGTTGCGCCCAACGTCACCCTTTACTCTGTCCGCGTGCTAGGCTGCGAGGGATCCGGGTCTAAGGGAGGAGTAATGGAAGGTTAGACTCACAAGTGTACCTACGAAGAAACTCAAATGCATCCAGTACTTCCACAGCATCTATGAGAGCCAAGTTTGTGATGTTTGCTATATCATTCAAATTCTCAGAACTGCATAGTCGGAATACAAATTGTATGTCTTTCGTTATCATTTACTGCTCCTAGGACGAATAATTTTCATCAGGTTAAATGCTCTGATACGAAATTCTCTTGAAGCGGTCTTGTGACATTGCTCATAGTCACAATACTGGTCAGATGCTGCTAAACGCTACTGGCTGCATTTGAGGGGTCTTAAGTTCTTGTTCAGTAACTCATTTCAACCTTCTTATTTGTTCCCCCTTCTGTAATTTCCCCTGTTTGGTGCAATCTGTGGCAATTATTACACGTCCAGGGCGCCGATGGAGACTGCCAGGGACACGGGACCCACTGCGCCAGCACCGTTGCCGGGAAGGTGTACGGGGTGGCGCCCAAGGCCCATGTTCATTCTGTGCGAGTTCTAGGCTGCTCCGGCTCTGGCTCCAAAGGTGGCGTCATGGAAGGTGCGATTCGAACTTGGTCTCGGCTCAGAGGGACCGTCGCTATGTTATGCATGTACATGTAGCCCCCACCCCCCCCCCCCCCAGCCAGTGCCCTTGCTCTGCTGTTGATACATCACTATAGATCATAAAACCAATAGCAACTGCTCCTACACTGTTCTGTGTGAATCATACACACATAAAACATGAAATAGAAGTCGGCTTCTTCTTAAACAAAACAAATTGAACATTCATAATAACTTCTGGCAAGGAAAGTAGCAACTCAATTCATAATAGGTATGCATGTTGGTTTTTTTTTTCAACGCTTGCCCAAGTTAAAAGATCATGTCAAAGATCTATCTCCTCTTCACAGTTCGACGTCAGGTGGATTTTTTTGGTCTTCCTCTTACTGTGCAATGCTATTAGACGGATGTGCTATTATTACATGAATGCCTCAGTAAAACAAACAAATAAAAAAAAAAAAAAACGACTTTCCCTTTGGCTCTATGCGACGAACCACGAGAATCGTCGAACTCCCAGGCCATGCTGTCGACCGATATCTCTATGACGTAGCCGGATTTCATCGTCATGTTAATGCATATTCGTTCATTTATTTTCTTTAATTCCTATAGAATAAAGGCGATCGATTCTCTTCACAACCCCCTGCCCTATTCATTTTGATTCCTTGCTTATGTGTTGCCATGCATAATGTTTTTGCGCCTTTCTTGTCTCGTGTCACTGATATTTCTTCATCAGATTCTCTTCATCTGCGATCTACCTTGCAAGATGTCACACTGCTCTTTTCATTTGTTCAACTTCTTAAACAATGCCACGTTGTCTTATAATTAACACTGATTGATTTCACTCGTCAAGACACAAAGTAATCTCCTACGATCTTCAGAATAAGGTGCACTTCATATGGAACATATATAGCTCAAATCATTATCGTTGTGATTTAACTCACCGATAATTAATCTTAGCAGTCGTGAAGGAGTTTATTTCCATGTATGCCGATCGACTGATATACTTTGTCAAATACATGTATAAAGGAATCTAAGTACATGTATCCCTCTAGGGAACTTTGGATTAAGTTTTCTCTGTATTTGTGCCTCATATTCATTGCACACGAGTTTTTAAAGGAATATCAGTCTTCCTGACTTTTCTGAGGTTCTGGCATGTGTGAGAACTCAAAGTATTAATGATGACCAATATGTTATCATATGTCAATCGGGCGGGTATTCTTCGCAAAGGAGGTTAGATATTCTTTGCAAAATCACTTAGTTTTTTAAAAGGAAGCTGCCATGTCAGTTGAAAACATACACATGATTTTCCTGAATGATGACCTCTGGTAATTGCTTAATCAACTTTAACGTAATGCTGATAGGACATGTCCTTGGCATTGTAGAGGAATCACACCGTAAATGCCAATTTCGTGACGAATTTTCCATCAACGTTGGACTTATTAATCAGTACACGCTATAAAACTTATCTGGAAAAAAATCGCTTGTTTGTCGTATTCTATTTTCTTTTGTTATTTTATCGTACTTTGCTTTGAAAAGCGCTTATGTACAATACTGGGCATGTGAGTACGCATGTGCATTTAAGTCATCCGCCCGATTGACAGGTTCTTTTACGCGGGATGTTTCTCTTGTTTAATGTGTACGATATAAACTGGGTATCTGGGTATCTGGCAATACTGAAGTAGTAACAAGAATGACAGCTTTCTCTGGACGTGACGAACAGCGCCAAGACTTCATAAGCTACCCAACAATACATAAGACCACAAACTATCATTTTCTGTTTGAAGGTATGGAGTGGGTTGCGATCAGCGGCCAACGTCCGGCCATTGCGTCCATGTCGCTTGGGGGCAGCGGGTCGTATGCCGAAGACGAAGTTCTCACCCTCATGGACCAGATGGGTGTTCTTGTCGTCGTAGCTGCTGGAAATAGCGACTATGAGTCGTGTCGTCGATCGCCTGCTCGATCACGAGAGGTAAATCCAAAATTTATCATCTGAATTCAAAGGGAATCTCAAAAGAAAAAGATATACTTGTAAGAAATCATATGAAAGTCCAGTAATACTAGTGCTGCGGGTCTAGAATTTTATTGCCGACGTAAACACCCATGGTAAAAGCCAGAGCGCATGTCACAAGTACTGATGGATTACTTTATTACATGTATGTTGCTGGCTTGTGAATGATTAAACACTGCGCATCTTTCATTTCCGAAGGCTTTGACTGTCGGTGCCTCGGAGATTGACGACGAACGAGCCTATTTCTCAAACTGGGGTGGTTGTGTCGACATCTTTGCACCCGGCCGGTA
Organism: Diadema setosum; assembly: GCF_964275005.1. Lineage (NCBI taxonomy): Eukaryota > Metazoa > Echinodermata > Echinoidea > Diadematoida > Diadematidae > Diadema > Diadema setosum. The sequence continues at coordinate 24,508,711 of NC_092702.1, read as the reverse complement.
CATCACGGCAGCGTCGTGGCTTGGTGATGACCTCTACCGAACGATCAGCGGCACTAGCATGGCTACACCTCACGTCGCCGGTAAGATCGATTGGACAGGCTCGTGAATATAACGCAATGACAGCCTGCAGATTAAGTTCAAGTCCAATTTGATGAAATAAGTAAGACCAAACATAAGAAGACCAGTGGAAAAACCAGTGAAAGTATCAATACAAAATCGACCAAAAAAATATACACAATTGTGAGGACAATCCCGGATATGAAGTTTGTCTTGGGCCCTGTTTCATAAAAGTTACGAACAACTTACGAGCGACTGGTGATCAGTTCTGGTATGCTATACATGTACTTATCAGAATTTCCATAATTCAACTCAAGAACTGATCACCAGTTGCTCGTAAGTTGTTCGTAACTTTACGAACAGCTTTATGAAACACCCCCTGTTTGTGGAATCCCGAAGTTGATCAGATTTTGACGAGATCGGTGATATCAATGGAATTTTTGTCTAACGAGGCGATGCTGTCATCATCTCTCAACCATATCCCCCTCCCTTGGTTTGAGTACACGTATTTAGCCCATTGCCCCATATTGTCAATGAGTCAGCAACATTCCTTTTGTTAAGGTTATTGATACTATCAACATTAGCGCAACTCTTGAGTGGCTTGACGCGATGGATATTCATCCTCTACAAATTCACTTTCAAACAAAGATGAAGTGCAAATTACGCGACATTTCTAAGTATTTCACCAGTACTTTACAATTAGCTTCAACGTTATCTTACACACGCACACACGCACACACACACACATGCTCATATACGTTGTGATATCTTTTTCTTTCAAACTCCTAGGAGTGGCTGCCGTCCATCTTGGAATGGATCCCTCCCGCACTCCAGCTGACTTGCGTGATATCATCATGAACACTGCCGCCCGAGACAAAGTACAGGATCCGAATGGCGCCCCAAACTTGTTGTTGCAGATACCGAAGCAGCAGTGAGGAATAAAGTGCAGCTCAAGAAATGTTTTATGTATCTATCACACTCACACACACACACACACACACACACGCACACATAAAAGAAGTACAATCCAAAAGAAGTAAACCTAGAGGTAAATCGCCTTGTATACTGTACACTATGTTATGATGTTCAGACGTTCCATTGATGCAGTCAGCGGTGTAGCATACAGCCATGTATAGATACAGGTAGGTCGCTACGCAAATTTGATAACCTCAAAATATTGGCAGTTAGTTCACCTGACACTGATCGAATGTTATTTTACAAGTATCTTTAATACACTGTATCATTCAAGGTGAAGACACTGTATTATTTAATCCTATTGCGCTGACCAGACTGATAAAAGTAAAAGTTGTTTGGACTCACCTTCTCACTTTCTGGAAATATTCATTCTCTCTAAAATTCATTGTGTGTCCTTCTTACGCCTCTTTAGCGTTACAAGTAGTCTTCCACCGATGACATTACATTGTCGTTCTTCCCCCACCTTTGTCTAATCTTACCTGAAAGGTATTATTATTTTCTCATAGAGTTTTCTCCTCCATAATATAATGTCTTTTCTTTACGAAAGGTATAGGAATATTTTGTGAGAATTGTCATCATTCCTCCACGTCTGTAATAACAGAAAGCACGATGATTTGCCAATTTTATGCAGGATTCCCCCCCCCCCCATTTTCTCTCTTTATGGTGCCATTGCCCATATCTGTAATATTTTTAGCATTATAGCCTTACGCGTAACATTTTTGTCCAACATTTTTTGTCTATAGGCCTATTCCGATCAGAGTTAACGTGAAATATCTCCAGATTAAATTACGACATGAAGGACGGAGACGTTAATTATATACAAACAATGAATTTGCCCTATTCTTTGTACTGGTATTCCATTGACATCATGCAGAGTCAAATTGTAATAAATTGTAGCACAATTAGATCAGAATAGCTTGTGTGGTCAATGAAAGGTAACAGCTTCTTATGTTCGTGCAATTAGTGAAATAATGAGAACGAGAGAGATTAAAATCAATTCAAATCTTGTTTTTGTGAAAGAAATACATGTAGAGAGAACATGCATAAATTCTTTTGCGTGTCGTTTTCCTTGCATTATTTTTGTTACTTCTTGTATTAGTGTTGAGGAGTTCGTTTGTCTGTCTGTACATTGGCGTATAAAATACTCTTTGAATAAGAATCATCAAATGAAGTTCAATTGATTCCTACCAAGCGTAACATTCTTTTTGAATTGCTTGGGTGTTCTTTTGGTTAAAAAAAAAAGGTTGATGTGAATCAATCTTGGCGATAGATGCTTTGGAAGCGTGGTAGCGTGAGCAGTACAAAGAGAATAGATATGAGTAGGAGTTACAGCACATCGAACACTGTAATGCAAAGTCTCATAACTCACGTCCAGTTTGAGCAGTATTTAATATCATACAATAACATATTGAATGGCAGTATAGGACGACAATATTCATGGAACAGTCGGCATCCCCTTGTATATGCTGTTAATCGGGACTGGGAGTGTAGGAGTACATATTGTGGTATATAGGCTTTGCCGGATGGCATGAGAACTGCCCGAAAAAGAACCAAGCTCATGTTGACATGGGCATTTACACTAAACCAATGAAGTATTGTTTCGGTTACATTACATTACATTACATTACATTACATTACATTACATTGCATTACATCGGTTACATAACATTGTTATTATTATTATTATTTATTCGGCAATTCAATATACAAGACAAGTTGACATAAAATACAAACAGAAAATCGTATTACATGATATGAAAATTACATTACATTACATTGCATTACATCGTTTACATAACATAACATTACATTACATTACATATCCATGCATTCTTGCAGACGACGACGCACATAAAATGAATGAAGATATACAGTAGACCTCGCTTAAGTCGACATCGCATAAGTCGACAACTCGCTGTCAACCTCGCGTAAGTCGACATAATCGGGACTGAGCAAAACACGTCGACTTACTCGAATGTCGACATTTTGTCGACTTATAAATGAAAGCTAATTTCCCCTGTACAGAGTAAGATTTGGATCACGATGCGGATGTTTACCCAAATATTACTCCTTTTGCCGTCAAAACATGCCCACTGACATCAGCAACAAAAATGTTTTAGTTCATGCATAAATTTCGCGCGAGTTAGTAACGACAACGTGTAATTCCCAAGAGAGGTTTTGAGAGAGCGGGATCGGAAACCTAGGCCCGTTTTTAGACACTTTGGCCCGAATTCACAAAGGTAGTACAAATGAAACCATGGTTTAAACCATGGACAAAAACCATGGAGCGCCAAGTGTCGAACGGAATATTGCGTTACGAAATTGGTCATTTCGTCGGCAAAATGACCATTTCGTTAACAAAATTATCATTTCGTGGACGAAATGTTCATTTAGTTACAAAATGTTGTCATTTCGTTACAAAATAATCATTTCATCGACGAAATGACTGATTTCGTAACGAAATATTCAGTGCGGCACTTGGCGCTCCATGGTTTTTGTCCATGGTTTAAACCATGGTTTCATTTGTACCACCTTCGTGAATTCGGGCCTTTACGTTTTAAACTTGATTTGAAATATCACACGCAAATTCCCCAAAATTGCATTAAACTTTGCGATTTAAATTCAAGTGCGTTGCTGCGAAGATATGCGTGTGATTACGCATGATTCTGTCGAGATAATTTTTCAGTGCCGACTGAGTTGAAATATGTGTGATTTTCCTTTCTTAAGTCGCCATATTTGTTTTGCTTAAATTTCTATTGCCATACTCTGAAAATGAATTGCTCTCGCGCTCCGATACGCAACATTACCGCTCTGTACGGCGCGGGCCCGTCCGAAATAAAAAGAAGAAGAAAAGTTTGTTCATCCGAAAAGGACATCTTTCTGTACTAGCCTTCGTAAAAACAAACCTCTTTCCATTGTCGGACTACTTTTAACTTCGGACTGAGATTTAAACCTTGGCATAGCGAACTTTAACAATAATTCGTTATCATTTTTTTTTTTTCATTGACATTTCGTGCAGCAGCATGCGTTTCGATAGTTTGAAACGTGTAATGTTGCGATGTCTTTCCCCTGCAAGTGCAGACTAAGTTCGGTCACGGCGAAAGTTCCGTTACGAGATAAAAAATAACGCACTTCCGTAAATTTTTATGCGTTTAAACGCAGTTTCTAGTTTCGCAACAAAAACCTCAAGTCTTTTCTGCAACGCTCTTGCGTTTTAAATACAGCGTTGCTTCTAATTTGATGGACTTGCATTTGATTTTTAGAGTTGCGTTTAAACGCAATGGAGTTTAAATTATTTTCTAGTTTCGTATGATTATCAAACGCAAGTCTCTTCAGCGTTCCGTGTGATTTGATGGACTTGCATTTGATTTTCAAAGTTGCGTTTAATTTTTAATTTTGCTTACGAAATAAAAAAATAATACAAGTCTTTTCAACAATATCACACTTCCGTAGATGTTTAGAAATACGTTTAAACGCAGTTTCTTATAGTTTCGTACAAAAACCGCAAGTCTCCTCTGCAACGCTCTTGCGTTTAAATACAGCGTTACGTGTAATTTGATGGACTTGCATTTGATTTTTAGAGTTGCGTTTAAACGCAATTGAGTTTAAAAAAAAAAAAATATTCCCTAAAATTTTTTAGTTTCGTATAATTATCAAACGCAAGACTTTTCAGCGTTCAGCCATGTGATTTGATGGACTTGCATCTGATTTTCAGAGTTGCGTTTCATTCTTAATTTTGCTTACGAATTGAAAAAAATAATGCAAGTCTTTTCAACAATAACACACTTCCGTAGATGTTTAGAGATGCGTGTAAACGCAGTGGTTTCTTATACAGCGGGTAGTTTCGTACAACAAAAAACAAAAAACAAAAAAACCGCAAGTGTTCTCTGCAACGCTCTTGCGTTTAATTACAGCGTTGCGTGTGATTTGATGGACTTGCATTTGATTTTTAGAGTTGCGCTTAAACGCAATTGAGATTAAAAAAAAAATATTCCCTAAAATTTTTTAGTTTCGTATAATTATCAAACGCAAGACTTTTCAGCGTTCAGCCATGTGATTTGATGGACTTGCATCTGATTTTCAGAGTTGCGTTTCATTCTTAATTTTGCTTACGAATTGAAAAAAATAATGCAAGTCTTTTCAACAATAACACACTTCCGTAGATGTTTAGAGATGCGTGTAAACGCAGTGGTTTCTTATACAGCGGGTAGTTTCGTACAACAAAAAAAAACAACAAAAAAACCGCAAGTGTTCTCTGCAACGCTCTTGCGTTTAATTACAGCGTTGCGTGTGATTTGATGGACTTGCATTTGATTTTTAGAGTTGCGCTTAAACGCAATTGAGTTTACAAAAAGTTCCCTACAATTTTCTAGTTTCGTATAATTATCAAAGGCAAGTCTTTTCAGCGTTCCGTGTGATTTGATGGACTTGCATTTGATTTCTAGAGTTGTGTTTAAACGCAATTGAGATTAAGTTCCCTACAATTTTCTAGTTTCGTATGATTATCAAACGCAAGTCTTTTCAGCGTTCCGTGTGATTTGATGGACTTACATTTGATTTTCAGAGTTGCGTTTAATTTCTAATTTTGCTTACGAAATAAAAAAAAAGAGTAATGCAAGTCTTTTCAACAATAACGCACTTCCGTAGATGTATAGAGATGCTTTTAAACGCAGTTTCTAGTTTCGTACGAAAACCGCAAGTCTTCTATAGTTACTCTGCAACGCTCTTGCGTTTAAATACATCGTTGCGTGTGATTTTATGGACTTGCATTTGATTTTTAGAGTTGCGTTTAAACGTAATTGAGTTTCAGGTTCGTACAATTATTTTCTAGTTTCATATGATTATCCAACGCAAGTCTTTTCAGCAACGCACTTCCGTTTAAATGAAAAAGTCACGTGTGATTTGATACACCTGCATTTGATTTTTTGAGTTGCACTATTAGTTGCATTTTAATGAATTTTCTAAGAAAGGGCCCAGGTTTCTTATACCGCTTCGGAATAATTAACGTTAGAATATTCGGATTTACAAGAACACCTATTTCATGTTCGGATAATGAATACCTACTGGGACATATTGGTGTACAAAATTTGCGCGTTTTGAGAATAACGAGAGGGAGAAAATGGGTAAAGTGAACTGCCTTGGATACTACATGTAATACTCCAGTGTAAATGAGTGTATGCCCTTTCTATATTCTGGCATACAAGACAATGGACGCATGGCGCGAACGCTACCGCGCCGTACACTAGCGAATTACCGAGTAAAAATGCAGCGAATCGGAGCGGGAAAACAATTTTTTTTTTCAGAGAATGGCGATAAGATTTTGAGCGAAAAATTATGTCGACTTAGACGAGGGAATTAACACGTATTTCAGTTCAGTTGGTACTGAAAAATCAGGTCGACTTACGCGAGTTGTCGACTTATAAATGTCGACTAAGACGAGGAAATTTTCAAGGAATAACAAAGGCAAAAATCGGGACTTTTTTATTGTGTCGACTTAAGCGAGTTGTCGACTTATGCGATGTCGATTTAAGCGAGGTCTACTGTACACTGTGTATAGCTAGTACGTGAAATGGATATTTGTCTGGGGGATATTCTAAATTTGGGAAGGAATAAGTTCCAAAACAGTATGATTACGATCGTGACATTTTGTGAATAACCACTGCATTATCACTTAAAGGGTTTGACAACACAATGGAATGCAGTGGTCAAGTGTCAATAGTGTGGTCAGCGGGGATTGTCCACTTTCCAAATAAACCACTGCTGGAGTGTTTCCGGGTAGTGAAAGAAGCAAGGTGAGGGAATAGTGAAAAGTATACTATTTCGTACAATATCTTCGACAAGTATCATGCCTGCTTAAAAGTTAGCGAGTGTCCAGTATACTTATTCGTTATTTCAATTATGAAATTCTTTTGTCTGTCAAACGCTCCTAAACCACAGCCAAATCACTATGTAACTTCGTATCAAAAGACCTTCAAATGAAAGTCACATACATATTTTACGCGATTCTGCAGAAGCAAAGAAATTTACACTGAAATAGGTAGATGTCATATTAAAAACTCTTCTATCAAGTAGTAAATTACATCACTGATCTAGATGATAATCATTTCTCCGTCAATATCAAAAGTAGTCTCAAACAGGAATAACATGTGTAGGGCCTATTCTATCTTTGTCTCATGACTTTGCGTAACTTTCTTCATGATCAGCATGATATGATTACAATGCATGTGTGTAAACCATAATATATAAAAAAAGAAAAGTCTGAACAACAACATAAAAAGCAGCACAAGTATACATGAGAATCAAAATAGAGTAGGCCTACAGTATAAAGGTATGGTCATAACCTTATATACATGTTTTACCTTTTTTTTTCCTGTTTATGTCATAATAATCTCTGTTTGCGTCACTAGTGTGGATAATACAATGTACGTGTGCATGTTATCATTTTCTTTCCACACTAGGAGATTGATGCGAAAGAGAGGGATAAAGAACATAACCACATCGACGTAAAACAAAATACAATGAGATAACACAACGGCGAAAAAGAAGTAGAAATTTGTATGCATGTAAAACAAATTCTCAGTTTATTAACGAATCAGAAGTGAACTCGTTTTAAAGTTAATTTGATTTTATCATGACGACTGAATCCCAGTCTCTCGGGTATCCACCCGAACTACCTTCATCACCCTTCACCGAGCGATTCAGTTCCCTTAGGAACGCCAGAAGATCGTCCCTCAGTGCCGGTGGAGCCGATTGGCGGAAATTTGGCACGTGACTTATGAAGTCAAGCATCCCGTTGCCCTTTGCTGAGGTGGGGTCGAAGCACAGGGAGATGTCGGAGGGCCACGACTGGCGGTAGAAGGAGTAGGGGATGTTGCTCTCCTTGTAAAGTGTAATGAGGTGGGAGGAGCACAAGTTATGGGACGGACTGCCTTCCACGAGTTTTGGATAGCGATCCCAGACGCGGTGGATTCCAGCCTCCTCTGAATTGAGAAAAAGCAATAAACCCTTTCATACTATACTCTACACATTACAATAATGAATCGTTTACATAGAAAAAAAAAAAGAAACACACAGCTGTTGTCATTGGCGCAAGGGGGTTAAGGTAGATTCATACTGAGGACAAGTAAAATTTTCTGTCACGCGTATTTCACAGCATTGTGTCGGTAAGCGATTTGTGACGTCAAAACCCATCGTTTCATTTTACACGCAATAATTCGGAAAGAAGGATTGTCATCGTAACTGCAAGTTCTTTATACAAACATATCTTTATAACAGACACACGTTCTGCTGAAGAATACTTTAGAATTACAAATCACTTTCTTACTGTTCTTATTCACATCTTATTCGAAATTGACAGACTCCCCCCCCCCCCCACACACACACACACACACACACTTTAACGAAGCAATCACTTGTGCTGTAAATGTAGATTACCGATTCGGGTCTTAAACACTGTCATCATAACAATTTGAACTTGGCAGTTTTTGCTTACAGAAGACATGCTATTTTGAACGTGTATGAGTGTAGGTATGTATTAGTCAAAAGCGGATATTACAGCTTCAACAGACAGTGCTCTCAGTGATTTGCAATCGGTTCAAGCTAATCTGAAAAAGACCAAAAACAAGCAAACAGATAAGATTTATTTATTTTAACAAATTTATCGACATAAACAAATTAACAAAGTGATGATAAAAAGAAAAAAGTTTTGACATACATTTTACAAGGCAATGACGGGTCACAGTCACACACGCAAATTGAGAATCAACTTCGTCTTTTATGTTGTTTCACTGGAAAACTTTATCCATGAATCATCAAACCTTGACAAAACGTCACTCCTTAATCCGTGTACACCTCTATGATGATGAAAACTGATGTACAATATCTTCTCATTGAATTGTAGAAAATAACTTTTTCAAAGATTTGGGTGAAAGCGACTAATGGGACACCAAGTCTTGTCAGACGATTACCTATAGTATTTCATCGTCTCATCTTTAATTTGCATTTTTAGTAAATAGTGGCCGACACCTATGTTTCGTGCAGGCATGTCAAAGAAAAACTCCATGAATATCTTTGTTGTACAACATGACTACCAGTTGTCACCTTCAGAAGTAGGATTTGAGTTCACGTCATTCATTAAAGAAAACTTAAATGAGGGGTACATTCAGGGGAAGATCCAGGAATTACGTAAAGGGGGGGGGGGGGGGCTCTATAAAATTAAATGGGGCGCACGTGCCCCTCCATTTGTTCTTTATTTTTCTTTTGTTTGAACAGAAATTAACGGGGGGGGGGGGGGGCATCCGGTGTGCTCCCCCCTGGATTCGCCACTAGTACATCATCTAGGAAAAAAAAAAAAGATAATTTAACTTGCCTGAGAGAAGGATAACGCAGAGGACCCCCGATCCAACCAGCTTCTCTTGCAGGAATTCCACACCTTGTCTGAGGTCATCGACGTATAAAAGGAATGTATCGCGTGAACTAAGTGGAATCCTTGCTGACTCTCCGCAGTCTGTCTCCTGCGGTAATCATCGAATGTCTCGTTGCACCAGATAAAGTCTACTTTACTAAAATCAGCTTCCCTCTCCCGGACAGGTCCTGGAATTCCCGCATGGGTTCTTGGGCCGGCTCGATGACGGTGTATTCGACGCGAGAG